>NW_024074682.1:0-2962 GCF_014754425.2 Oryx dammah
GATCACAGTAAACTGTGGAAAATTCTGAAAGAGATGGGAATACCAGACCACCTGACCTGCCTCTTGAGAAATCTGTATGCAGGTCAGGAAGCAACAGTTAGAACTGGACATGGAACAACAGACTGGTTCCAAATAGGAAAAGGAGTATGTCAAAGCTGTATATTGTCACCCTGTTTATTTAACTTATATGCAGAGTACATCATGAGAAATGCTGGACTGGAAAAACACAAGCTGGAATCAAGATTGCCAGGAGAAATATCAATAACTTCAGATATGCAGATGACACCACCCTTATGGCAGAAAGTGAAGAGGAACTAAAAAGCCTCTTGATGAAAGTAAAAGAGGAGAGTGAAAAAGTTGGCTTAAAGCTCAACATTCAGAAAACGAAGATCATGGCATCAGATCCCATCACTTCATGGCAAATAGATGGGAAACAGTGGAAACAATGTCAGACTTTATTTTTCTGGGCTCCAAAATCACTTCAGATGGTGACTGCAGCCATGAAATTAAAAGACGCTTACTCCTTAGAAGAAAAGTTATGAGCAACCTAGATAGCATATTCAAAAGCAGAGACATTACTTTGCCGACTAAGGTCCATCTAGTCAAGGCTATGGTTTTTCCAGTGGTCATGTATGGATGTGAGAGTTGGACTGTGAAGAAGGCTGAGCACTGAAGAATTGATGCTTTTGAACTGTGGTGTTGGAGAAGACTCTTGAGAGTCCCTTGGACTGCAAGGAGATCCAACCAGTCCATTCTGAAGGAGATCAACCCTGGGATTTCTTTGGAAGGAATGATGCTAAAGCTGAAACTCCAGTACTTTGGCCACCTCATGTGAAGAGTTGACTCATTGGAAAAGACTCTGATGCTGGGAGGGATTGGGGGCCGGAGGAGAAGAGGACGACCGAGGATGAGATGGCTGGATGGCATCACTGACTCGATGGATGTGAATCTGAGTGAACTCCGGGAGTTGGTGATGGACAGGGAGGCCTGGTGTGCTGCGATTCATGGGGTCGCAAAGAGTCAGACACGACTGAGAGACTAAACTGACTGAACTGTGGTTGATTTTGGGCTTTCCTGGTGGCTCAGATGGTAAAGAATCCCCCTGTAATGTGGGAGACGTGGATTCTATTCCTGGGTGGGAAGATCCCCAGAGAAGGGCATGGAAACCTACTCTAGTATTCTTGCTTGGACAATTCCACGAACAGAGAAGCCTGGCAGTCTACAGTCCGTGGGGTCGCAAAGAGTTGGACGTGACTGAGTGACTGAGAGACAGCAGAATAGGGGCTTTTATGTTAGAATGGCAGAATTGAATAGTTGTAACAAAGACCATTTGACCCAAGTCTAAAATATCTGTATTTACTATTTGGCCTTTTAAAAAGTTTGCTGACTCCTGTTTTAGAGGGATGCCATTATTTAGCATATACCAAATAAGGACATTTTGTTTATGTTTGATTCTCCCATGAGGGTAATGCAAAGAATGCATCTTACTCATCTTTGCTGAGGGGTTCCATATAGTGGGCTCAATTTAAAAAAAAAATGTTTGTTAAAATAAACTGTCTGGCCATAGAGAATGGACTTGTAGACACAGAGGGTAAGGAGATAGGGAGATGAATTGAAAGAATAGCATTGACATATTTATACTCTACCATGTGTAAAATAGATAGCTAATGGGAAGCCTCTGTATAGCACAAACAGCTCAGTTTAGTGCTCTGATGTGATGACTTAGATGGGTGAAATGGGAAGGGTGGGAGGGAGGCTCAAAAGGGAGGGGATATATACATATGGCTGATTCACGATGTTGTAAAGCAGACAGTAACACAGCACTGTGACGCAATTATATTCCAATAAGGAAATAAAACTAGATTAAACTCTATGGTAAAAATAAATAAATGAATTATTCAGAACTGATTCAGTTCAGTTCAGTCACTCAGTTGTGTCTGACTCTTTGTGACCCCATGAACCACAGCACGCCAAGCCTCCCCGTCCATCACCAACTCCCAGAGTCCACCCAGAGTCAGTGATGCCACTCAACCATCTTATCTTCTGTCGTGCCCTTCTCCTCCTGCCCTCAGTCTTACCTAGCATCAGGGTCTTTTCAAATGAGTCAGCTCTTCGTATGAGGTGGCCAAAGTATTGGAGTTTCAGCTTCAACATCGGTCCTTCCAATGAACACCCAGGACTGATCTGCTGTAGGATGGACTGGTTGGATCTCCTTGCAGTCCAAGGGACTCTCAGGAGTCTTCTCCAACACCACAGTTCAAAAGCATCAATTCTTTGGTGCTCAGCTTTCTTCACAGTCCAACTCTCACATCCATACATGACCACTGGAAAAACCATAGCCTTGAATAGATGGACCTTTGTTGACAAAGTAATAGCTCTGCTTTTGAATATGCTATCTAGGTTGCTCATAACTTTCCTTCCAAGGAGTAAGCGTCTTTTAATTTCATGACTGCAATCACCATCTGCAGTGATTTTGGAGCCCAGAAAAATAAAGTCTGACACTGTTTCCACTGTTTCCCCATCTATTTGCCATAAAGTGATGGGATCTGATGCCATGATCTTCGTTTTCTGAATGTTGAGCTTTAAGCCAACTTTTTCACTCTCCTCTTTTACTTTCATCAAGAGGCTCTTTAGTTCTTCTTCACTTTCTGCCATAGTGGTGATGTCATCTGCATATCTGAGGTGATTGATATTTCTCCTGGCAATCTTGATTTCAGCTTGTGTTTCTTCCAGTCCAGCGTTTCTCATGATGTACTCTGCATATAAGTTAAATAAGCAGGGCAACAATATACAGCTTTGACGTACTCCTTTTCCTATTTGGAACCAGTCTGTTGTTCCATGTCCAGTTCTAACTGTTGCTTCCTGACCTGCATGCAGGTTTCTCAAGAGGAAGGTCAGGTGGTCTGGTATTCCCATCTCTTTCAGAATTTTCCACAGTTTATTGTGATCCACACAGTCAAAG
>NW_024074683.1:0-2962 GCF_014754425.2 Oryx dammah
CTTTGACTGTGTGGATCACAATAAACTGTGGAAAATTCTGAAAGAGATGGGAATACCAGACCACCTGACCTTCCTCTTGAGAAACCTGCATGCAGGTCAGGAAGCAACAGTTAGAAATGGACATGGAACAACAGACTGGTTCCAAATAGGAAAAGGAGTACGTCAAAGCTGTATATTGTCGTCCTGCTTATTTAACTTATATGCAGAGTACATCATGAGAAACGCTGGACTGGAAGAAACACAAGCTGAAATCAAGATTGCCAGGAGAAATATCAATCACCTCAGATATGCAGATGACATCACCACTATGGCAGAAAGTGAAGAAGAACTAAAGAGCCTCTTGATGAAAGTAAAAGAGGAGAGTGAAAAAGTTGGCTTAAAGCTCAACATTCAGAAAACGAAGATCATGGCATCAGATCCCATCACTTTATGGCAAATAGATGGGGAAACAGTGGAAACAGTGTCAGACTTTATTTTTCTGGGCTCCAAAATCACTGCAGATGGTGATTGCAGTCATGAAATTAAAAGACGCTTACTCCTTGGAAGGAAAGTTATGACCAACCTAGATAGCATATTCAAAAGCAGAGCTATTACTTTGTCAACAAAGGTCCATCTATTCAAGGCTATGGTTTTTCCAGTGGTCATGTATGGATGTGAGAGTTGGACTGTGAAGAAAGCTGAGCACCAAAGAATTGATGCTTTTGAACTGTGGTGTTGGAGAAGACTCCTGAGAGTCCCTTGGACTGCAAGGAGATCCAACCAGTCCATCCTACAGCAGATCAGTCCTGGGTGTTCATTGGAAGGACCGATGTTGAAGCTGAAACTCCAATACTTTGGCCACCTCATACGAAGAGCTGACTCATTTGAAAAGACCCTGATGCTAGGTAAGACTGAGGGCAGGAGGAGAAGGGCACGACAGAAGATAAGATGGTTGAGTGGCATCACTGACTCTGGGTGGACTCTGGGAGTTGGTGATGGACGGGGAGGCTTGGCGTGCTGTGGTTCATGGGGTCACAAAGAGTCAGACACAACTGAGTGACTGAACTGAACTGAATCAGTTCTGAATAATTCATTTATTTATTTTTACCATAGAGTTTAATCTAGTTTTATTTCCTTATTGGAATATAATTGCGTCACAGTGCTGTGTTACTGTCTGCTTTACAACATCGTGAATCAGCCATATGTATATATCCCCTCCCTTTTGAGCCTCCCTCCCACCCTTCCCATTTCACCCATCTAAGTCATCACATCAGAGCACTAAACTGAGCTGTTTGTGCTATACAGAGGCTTCCCATTAGCTATCTATTTTACACATGGTAGAGTATAAATATGTCAATGCTATTCTTTCAATTCATCTCCCTATCTCCTTACCCTCTGTGTCTACAAGTCCATTCTCTATGGCCAGACAGTTTATTTTAACAAACATTTTTTTTTTAAATTGAGCCCACTATATGGAACCCCTCAGCAAAGATGAGTAAGATGCATTCTTTGCATTACCCTCATGGGAGAATCAAACATAAACAAAATGTCCTTATTTGGTATATGCTAAATAATGGCATCCCTCTAAAACAGGAGTCAGCAAACTTTTTAAAAGGCCAAATAGTAAATACAGATATTTTAGACTTGGGTCAAATGGTCTTTGTTACAACTATTCAATTCTGCCATTCTAACATAAAAGCCCCTATTCTGCTGTCTCTCAGTCACTCAGTCACGTCCAACTCTTTGCGACCCCACGGACTGTAGACTGCCAGGCTTCTCTGTTCGTGGAATTGTCCAAGCAAGAATACTAGAGTAGGTTTCCATGCCCTTCTCTGGGGATCTTCCCACCCAGGAATAGAATCCACGTCTCCCACATTACAGGGGGATTCTTTACCATCTGAGCCACCAGGAAAGCCCAAAATCAACCACAGTTCAGTCAGTTTAGTCTCTCAGTCGTGTCTGACTCTTTGCGACCCCATGAATCGCAGCACACCAGGCCTCCCTGTCCATCACCAACTCCCGGAGTTCACTCAGATTCACATCCATCGAGTCAGTGATGCCATCCAGCCATCTCATCCTCGGTCGTCCTCTTCTCCTCCGGCCCCCAATCCCTCCCAGCATCAGAGTCTTTTCCAATGAGTCAACTCTTCACATGAGGTGGCCAAAGTACTGGAGTTTCAGCTTTAGCATCATTCCTTCCAAAGAAATCCCAGGGTTGATCTCCTTCAGAATGGACTGGTTGGATCTCCTTGCAGTCCAAGGGACTCTCAAGAGTCTTCTCCAACACCACAGTTCAAAAGCATCAATTCTTCAGTGCTCAGCCTTCTTCACAGTCCAACTCTCACATCCATACATGACCACTGGAAAAACCATAGCCTTGACTAGATGGACCTTAGTCGGCAAAGTAATGTCTCTGCTTTTGAATATGCTATCTAGGTTGCTCATAACTTTTCTTCTAAGGAGTAAGCGTCTTTTAATTTCATGGCTGCAGTCACCATCTGAAGTGATTTTGGAGCCCAGAAAAATAAAGTCTGACATTGTTTCCACTGTTTCCCATCTATTTGCCATGAAGTGATGGGATCTGATGCCATGATCTTCGTTTTCTGAATGTTGAGCTTTAAGCCAACTTTTTCACTCTCCTCTTTTACTTTCATCAAGAGGCTTTTTAGTTCCTCTTCACTTTCTGCCATAAGGGTGGTGTCATCTGCATATCTGAAGTTATTGATATTTCTCCTGGCAATCTTGATTCCAGCTTGTGTTTTTCCAGTCCAGCATTTCTCATGATGTACTCTGCATATAAGTTAAATAAACAGGGTGACAATATACAGCTTTGACATACTCCTTTTCCTATTTGGAACCAGTCTGTTGTTCCATGTCCAGTTCTAACTGTTGCTTCCTGACCTGCATACAGATTTCTCAAGAGGCAGGTCAGGTGGTCTGGTATTCCCATCTCTTTCAGAATTTTCCACAGTTTACTGTGATC
>NW_024074684.1:0-2961 GCF_014754425.2 Oryx dammah
TTTATCCAAGGCTTAAAAAATGGGTTCTGAAGATATTGATACATTGAAAAAAGGCTGTCTCTTTGTAATTAAAGTAGTTGTTGTTGGTGATGTTCAGCTGCTAAATCGTGTCCAACTCTTTGTGACCCTATGGACTTTAGCACGCCAGGCCTCCCTGTCCCTCACCATTTCCCCGAGTTCGCCTAGTCATGTCCACTGAATGAATGATGCTATCCAACCATCTCACCCTCTGCTGTTCCCTTTTCCTCCCCTCAATCTTTTCCAGCATCAGGGTCTTTTCCATGCTCTTCACATCAGGCGTCCAAAGTATTGGAGCTCCAGTTTCAGCATCAGTCCTTCCAGCGTGTATTTAGGGTTCATTTCCCTTAGGATTGACTGGTTTGATCTCTTTGCTCTCCAGGGACTCTCAAGAGTCTTCTCTAGCACCACAATTTGAAAGCATCAGTTATTTGGCACTCAGCCTTCTTTACAGTCCAACTCTCACATCCCTTTGTAACTACTGCAAAAACCATAGCTTTGACTGTACAGACCTTTGTCAGCAAAGTGATGTCTTTGCTTTTTAATACCTTGTCTTGGTTTGCACCATTAATTAAGGTAGTACCATTCATTAAAAGTGTTTTTAAAACCATGGTCTCTAGAACACACAATATTGTCATGTATAATTAAGTGTAAAATAAATACCATAGATTTTGTTAATAAAATATTTGTATGCTGAAGAAAAATTAATAAAGTTCTTATTGAATACCAAATATATAGTAGAGATTGAGTGAATCAAAGTAATACTAGAAAATTAGCAAGTAGAAAAAATGAGACACTAGTCAACATCTCTTCCTGAATGGCAGTGAAGTGTAAGATATAATAAGCTCTGAAGGACTAGTGAGTGAGGGGAGAGGAGGATATGGAACTGATTCTCTAAAGAAAGACTGTACAAGTTAGTTAGAGTAGTATTCTTACTGACATTCTAATAAATGGAAATTGTTTTCAGAGTTTTCAGATTCTGATTCTCCTAGTTTGAGCCTCAATAATGAGACTTATCAAAGAGCGGGGCATTTCAAAGTTGATCAGTGTCCACCGGTGTCACAATCAATGAGCAAAAATCAGTCAGCATCCACAGAATTTAGACAGATGACTGTAATAGATAAAAGATGACTATTGGAGCAGTGTTTCTGGGGAATTACACGCTCCATGACCTGTGCCAGTTTCAGTTGCCAGAAAACAGAAAAAGCAAACAAGGTAATGCAGAAGCCCAGGGCACTCAGCAGTGGGCCACCTGGGCATGGCCTAACCATTATTCTGACAGTTCCAAATTAGATTTTGTGGCAAAACCTACCTTGTGCTGACTCCTTTTATGCAACCTACAGCCAAGCAATACCTCTTAGCAAGGTGTTTGCATTCTCCCTCTGACCATAGTAATACAATAAATACAGAGAGAGTTAGGAGAAACTAAGTTTGTTTAGCCTAGTATTTAGCATACACCTGAGAGTGGGTAGCAGGATTATATTTAGAACTCTGGGACTAGTTGGGAGACCTCAGTAGACATCTAGAGATTGCCTTCTCAAAATGTAACTTCATAGCAATATTGAAGGAGTGCTGTATCATTTAAAAGCAGTATATAGAAAGTCAGTTCTGATTCTACTAGGATGCCCAGTCTATTGAGTAACCATGTCTAATATGTGTTGTCCATAAATACCAATTAATTTAGCACCTTTAATCAGTCATACAGTCAGAGGTATAGTAAAAAATCATATACTGTTTCTTTTTTTCACTCCTAGTTTTTTCCTTTTTATTCTCACCTATAGGGTTAACTTTGCATTTACAAAAGATTCTCAGTTATTTCCTAGAATAGTGACTACAAGCTATAAACTCAAAGTGGTTTTTTTTTTTTTTTTTAATCTATAGAAGTTACTTGTTTGCCCTTGTTTGTCCATTAGCTTGGTATGTCCACGAGACACAAATTCAGATAAAACCTATCCAGTCCCTTCAACAGAGGAAGATGTGAAACAGGAAAACTACAAAATAAATAGAATCAACTTCAGACCGTTCATGTAGATCGTTTCTCATCTCAGTCGATACCTTTTAGAAAGTAACCAGCAGAGGCTACTCCTTCAGGGCCCCCGGACTTGTACATTTATTCATTTCATAATGATTTATTCTATACTGGACTCAGAAAATTTTATATCCTAGATATTTCTGGAAACTCTCCCCCAGTTCAGGCCTGCATCACCATTATTTTCTTCCATTGATAATGCCTTCAGATTCATCTCCCTCCATTTGTTTGTATGCCCTTCAAGTTCATTCCTCTTGTAGCATTTAGAGTCACCTCTCTCAAAAGCAAGTGTGACTGTGAACCACTCTTCAAATCACACTAACGTCCAGGCATCATAAAGTGACACGTGAGGCTTTCATAATCTGACTTCTGCCTGACTCTTCATCGCTCACCCTTTCTGTCGTTTGCTATGGAATTCTGAATTTCTGGCGTTTCCCTCCTGACCTGTCTCTGTACTTTCGACAGATATTTACCCTGTTGTGTGTGTGCTTCTCTCCCTGTCTTGTTACAGCCTTGCATTCCTTCCCTCTCCTTCCCTTGGACTGTATAAGTCTCCGCTCAGGCATTATCTCTAGAAAAGCATTCCCTGACATCTTTTATCTACATTTTTCTTTAAACTCCAGTGTCTAGTACAGAGCAGAAAGCTGACAAGTAATTATTGAATAAAATAAATAAGGACTATTTATACAAAAGTGATTTTTAAGAGCTTGTCCTGTGCAGTTTAGGAGCCAAGAAGATAGGCATGTGAAAAAATAGTTTACAATTCAGGTGATGAAGATATCCTAGAAAAATCTATAAAGTACTAAGGTAGCTACAAGGAAAGGGATACCTGTTTATCTGAGGAAAGATAGCTGTAATCAAGGACAGCTTCACAAAGCAGGTTGAGTCTTAAAAGATGAAAAGTTATTTGTCAG
>NW_024074685.1:0-2961 GCF_014754425.2 Oryx dammah
GTAATTGAAAGCCAGCTGTGTTTAGGAAAGGGGAGAAAGATGAGGCCTGTACAGCAAGTGAGTGGCAGAGAATGATAGTCTGCCAGTCTATCCCCTCTGTAAGTGGGTGGGCATTTACCTCGCAGGGGTCCTGGAGGTGTAGGCTAACAATTCAAGTAATGTACAGGTCAATACTTCATTAAATATTTACCCTTCCACAGTTTGTCGGGCTTTTTTTTTTTTTTTTTTGCTTTGCAGATGTTGCGAGACAATACATCGTGTTTCATTACAAATAAATGTTAGTGTCTGCGTCTGACTCTTTCTTACTGTCATCTTTGAGCCTCCATTTCCACATTTGCAAAATGGGAATCACACCTTGCTCTCAGGGATATCTCTTGTATGGTTTTTGTAAAGTGCTCAGCACACAGGAGGTACGGAGGGAATTCGTACACCATTTCCAGAATATGGGAACAGACCATTGTGGCTTCATTTAGCTGTCTCCCTACCTGTCCAGACCCCCATTTCAACCAAACGTTTGTTTCCTTTCACAGGGCCGGCAGATTTCCTCAGCTGTTACTGGGCTTCTCTTTGGAAACCAGCCTCATTGATCCTGCTATGATGCGAAGAGGTAGCCCAGCAACTCACACCTTGCCTTGCTCTGAGCCGCTTCCTGTTCTGGCCATCTCTGACGCCTTATGCTGAAGCTGATGTGGCTCAGCACCAAGTTCAGGCGCCAAGAAGGTGCTTGTTACCTGGCAGTGTGGGAAAGGTCTCCTCTCTTTCATTGTCTGTATAACGTTACTTCTTTCCTGGGCAGTGGTTAATTTTTGACAATGTGCGGAAGAGTTTTCACAGTTGGGGTGGGGGGAAAGCGCTAAATAGAAATATGAACTCTTCTAAGGTGCATTCAGAGACGCTTCTAACCTCTAGTTTCACAGAAACCTCGGGCTCCTCTGTTGCTTTCTTAGCACGGGTTTTATCCAGAAGGAGGCATCACAGAACCTGAATTTCATTCACCGAAGGTTGAAAGGAAATCCACGTTTCTTTGTGATTGGAAACTAAAGTGTGTAGTCTTTAGAGGGCATGTTTAAAGACTTTTTGTTTATCCCTGTAATTGGTGAAATGACTAAAGCTGTGAAAGAGGGGGGTGGTGATAGTTTCCTACTCAGTGAAAACCTGAAACCTGAGAAACTTAGAGAAACCTGTCCTAGGCGCATGTTCCTTCACCAAGAGACATGAGGATGATCAAAACTGGCTTATTTCCTAGTCAAAACAGTTGTGAAACTTGAGAATGACCGTGAGGCCTTCTTCCCCTTCCATACACACTTGTTCCCACTGCCCATCAAAGTGATCTTGGCTGACTTCATTGGAGGCAGGGGTCAAGAAAACCTAAATGGGTGGTTTAATAGGTGAATCTGCTGTGTATTGGCGCTTACAGATGGGTCACAAGGTTGAGGATTCCCAAAAGGTGACTCTCCAATTGGTGACAGTCTCACAAATCAGGACTCTCATGGAGAGAGAAGGTAATCCTCTTGTGAACTTGAGATGGAATCTGGCTTGCTGGTTCCTTCCCAGGAATTCATTCCTAGGCCAGCCATGTCACTTAGGCTCGTGAGACAGCACCTCAGTGAATGTCTACTCACTCGTGGGAATGTTAATGTTCTATAAATTCTTGGTGTGAGGTATTCCTTTGGATACATACCACAAGAGGGATTGCTGGACTAGATGGTAGTCCTGTTTTTAATGTTTTGAGGGACTTTCACACTGTTTTCCATAGTAGCTGTACCAGTTTAATCTTGAACTGAATGAGTCTCGTGAGCGGTGGTTAGGCCACTTTTGATTGTCGGTTCTTTTCAGGAGAGGTACTGTAGAGATTAGCGGCTCAAAGGGGAAAGCACACTCCCCTGATCAGGAAAGATGGAATGACTGACTACATGCGGACCTTCGTTGGAGTACCTAAAGCCTAGAGGTGGGGAAGGGGCTGGGAAGAGTGACCCTCTATAGAGCTGCTCTCAGAGCACAAGGAGAAAGCTGGACAGGAGGACATAGGCCCTCAGTGTGAAAGGTGTGTTGGGCTTTCTGGGGTCTAAGGTGTCTGCTACCTATTTCTCAACCCCTGGTACTGCCTGGGATCATTGCAGCACGGGGACTGAAGCTAATAGTGCACATCGCTGAGTGTGACGTGAGAGTGGATTACTTCCTGGCAAAGGTGAGACTTTCATGATGAAGGCTTCACCCTATGCTACAGCATCCCTCAGAATTTTGGACTTTGCTGTTAGGGATGTTCTTGTGTTCCTGCTTCAGTCTGTGCACTGCCTTAGGCTGTCAAAAGCGGCTCAGGAAAGGTGACCTTTCCCCCTCCTATACTGTGGCCTAGAGCAGTAATCTGGGGGAGTCTCCTGGGAGGCGCCCACTGATGTTGACTACCCTTGTTTGAGTAGACCGCTCAGCTCTTCTGTTGGGACTACCTGTGGCCATGAAGAGGCACGTGAAAGTGAGCTGCTGTTGCTGCTGTGTTCTACCGATAGAGCAGCCAGACACTTCTTCCTTCAACGCTCACACACCTCAGGTGCCTTGCGCAAGTCCTAGGGAAGGCGCATACTGGCAGTGGCAGCATGTGGGGCATGGGAAATGGTGAGTCTGGGGCCGAAGTTGGCGGTAGCCTGATGTCAGAAATCTGTGCCATTGTGCAGAGCGAGGGCACGTTGGGATTCCCGAGGAGTCCCAACTCTGTAGGAACGTGGTTGGAACGTTCCACGTTCACTTTCTGCACTCTTCCACTGAGCACACTCTGCACATTGGTTGGAAGAAAGAGGACCGATGGGTCTTGTCAATGAAGTGTCCATGAATCCGGGGCCATTTGCTTCTTTCGGGGCGTGTGCCGATGAGCCTGGATGTCGGTCCAGGAACCTCCGGAATCAGGTGCCCCAGCTGGAGGGTGAAGCCCTTGTACTCCTCTTGCCGGAGAGGGCTACACCCCCC
>NW_024074686.1:0-571 GCF_014754425.2 Oryx dammah
GGACTGGCCGCCCCGCCCCATCCAGAACGGTACGCCTCCCTCCTTCCCTAGGGAGAGTTCGAGCCTGGTTTGTGTCGCTTCCGGGGTTCTCTATACAGACATCCACTGTTCCAGCTTACACTTCTAGCGTTCAAAACCATGACAGCTTTTCATTTGCAGCAGTAGTGTTGTTAAAAGATAGATGATTGAATACTTCACACTGATTATTTTGGTTACAGAAGGGCTGCAGTGGCATTGTTAGCAGAGAAATGGGTGTTTTTGAAAACATAAAAAAGGGACTTTTGAAAATGTGAAAATTGTAAAAAAAAAAAAAAAGGAAGTTTTTAAAAATGTATTAAAAGAAATGTAAATATACATGTCAAGAAAGTGAAAGAGAAAAGGCTTAGCCCCCAGGCTGCATTGTTTTTCCCTTATTTGCCTTGTCCGGCCTGTCCTCTTGGGCAGTTCCCTTTTCGGGAGCTGTAGACCCTGGGCTCTCAGGGTTTTAAGAGTCCGAACATCCGCCAGGTCACACCAAGTCGTACCGTGCTCATCCAAGTTTCCTCCACGTGGGAAGACCTTGAAAGTCCTG
>NW_024074686.1:671-2960 GCF_014754425.2 Oryx dammah
CCAGATGTACCTGCCCTGAGGAGCAGGTGGAGCCTGACTCAGGCTCATGGTTATTTTACACAGAAAGCGTGAAGGCTCTCGGGTCCGTTTGTCTTCCTTGTTTCTAAGGGTGAGCGTGAGGGTGGTTCACTACCCCCGCCCTGAGGCACTTGTTCTCAGAGTATCTGCTCTGCTCTCTGTGCCCCCGAGGGTTCACTAGAGCCACCTTTTTAGAAATGAAGGTGCTGAGGGATCCCCGGAGGTTTTATTAAAGCATCTCAGTAAAGGGAGCGTCTTATGAATTGAGTTTAACGGGTGCTGAACTCAAGCGGCATCCCCACCTCCGACCGTGAGGATGGGGTTGGGGGCGGGACATCGGCAGAACCCCTGATGAACTCCTGGGGATGGGGAAGGTGGCAGGAAGGAGGGGGAGGTCTGTTCCTTGTGGGGTGTCCACAGATTGTACCTCACCCCTCACTGATGAGCACGTAGGCCGTTTCCAAACACTCGCCACTGTTCTGGGGGAAACAATCACTGCCCAGTTCCTACTCAGTGTCGTAGAATATGTTTCTAGAATTGGAGTGTAAACATCTGCTTTATTCATTCCATCCTCTGTTCATCCCCCCATCCAGCCAGCCATCCAGCCATCTGTTCACCCATCTGTCCACTCACTAATTCATCCATCCACCCATCCACTCATTTATCCATCCATCCATCCATCCATCTATACAAACTTCCTTCCTCCCTCCCCCGATCCCTTCCTTCCATCCTTCGTTCCTCAGTAGAACTTTACATTTTTGTGCAGATTGCTATTTTATTCCTCTTAAGTTTAATCATAGGGTATTTCTATTCCCCCACCACCTTGCTCTTTTGGATTGCATCCTTTCTCCACTGCAATTTCCAACAGTTACATGATTCTTTTGCCAACAATAACTCTGGAGAATTGTTAGCATCTGACTCCCTGACAGAGCTGTTCTATTATCAACATGTTTCAGCTGATACTTTTGGGTTTTTCAAGTAGGCCATCATATCATCTTTCATCAGTGGCTATTTTCTTTCCCTCTTTCAGCAACCACAATTATTATTGAATTTTCTTGCCTGATAGCACATTCTAGAACCTTCAGAGCATTGATAATTAACAGAGGTGATCACAGCATCCTTGACTTCTCCCTGACTTTAATTTGTAACACATCACTATTCAGTGTGATTTTGGCCCTTGGCTTGAAACAGCTGTTTTTAAAGAGTTTTTAACAGGAAGATGTTCAATTCTATCCAATGAAGTGGGCGACAGAAGATGAGATGGTCAGGTGGCATCACAGACTCAATGGACATGAGTTTGAGCAAACTCCAGGAGATAGTAAAGGACAGGAAAGCCTAGGGTGCTATAGTTCATGGTGGAGTAGATTGTAAGAGGCCATGATCCTCCTGCCCTGGCCTGTAACTGCCCCGTTTGCCACACTACATCGCAACATTTCCCGTTAAGAGGCACAGCGTATTTCTGCAGCTTCTGGGCTGGCCTTGTGACTTGGCTTGGCCAACAGAAAGAGGCAAAGTGACAAGCCTCACAGGGCCTTGAGAGCATTGCTCTCTGGCCACTTCCCTGTGAACAAGCCCAGGCCACCCTGCTGGAGGACAAGAGTCCCATCGTCACCCCTGCCAACAGCCAGCTTGTCCATCATGAACCATGGCTACCCTTGAGCAGCCAAGCTCAGCTGACCCACCAGCTGACTGTAGATGCAGGAGTGTCCCCACTGGAGATCGACCACACATCTAGCCCCAATCAGCTCATTGACCCACAGCCTGATGGGAGAGAATCGGTGGCTGTTGAAGCTACTAAGTACTGGGTGGTTCACTGTGCAACAGTAGATAATCACACAATGGCTGTTCTCTTTTGTCCTGCTGAACATGAACTGATGTTTACTGTTGTGTCCTGGAAATCATAGAATGCGCCTGTATGTGTGATTGGGCCCAATTTTTTGACATGCTGCCGAGTTGCCAAAAACTCAGCAAATGTGACCAGGCACTCTTGATCAGAATTGGCTAAGACTTTATAAAATCGAAGGCTCATTTTGTCTTATTGCTTCCAAAAATGCTGCTGCTGGAATTTCCCTGATGCTCCAGTGTCTAAGACCCCATGCGCCCAAGGCAGAGGGCCTGGGTTTGACCCCTGCTCAGGGAATTAGATCCCACGTGCCACGACTAAAGATCCCACGTGCTGTGACTAAAAGATCCAGCACGATGCAGCTAAGGCCCAGCATGGCCAAATAAATAAGTATTGAAAAACTGGTGCTGGAGTCAACTTGTGGGAGA
>NW_024074687.1:0-2957 GCF_014754425.2 Oryx dammah
GCCCCTGGCAACTCGCATGGAGACTGGCCTTTGCTGAGGCCACTAGGGAGGGTCCCAGAGGTCCCCGTCGTAACTCGAGAAGGTCCCGCTGCAACTCGAGAAAATCCAGGATGTTCTCCTTCCAAGCGAGATGAGGCCCTTTTCCGCTGAGGCGTCTCGAAGCAAATAGCACCTTCCCTCTTGAGCTTCGAAAGGGTCCTTCACACCCTTGCTGCAACTCAAGAAGTTCCCCGACATACCTGACTCCAATCGAGAGGAACACGAGGTGCCCGTCCACATCGAGAAGAGCCCCGTTTCCGCCTCATAGCTCGAGATGAGGGTTCTTTTCCCTGCTTCGTCGGGAAAGCATTCCCGGCTTTCCTGTCGTATCTCGGAAGAGGCGCTCTCCACAGGTAAGTGGCGAGGAACTCCAGGGTCGTCCCACCATACCCATGGTGCACAAAATGTCTCACAACACTCCAGAAGAACCTGATTTTCCTGCACTACCTCGACTTGCAGGCCGAGGATCGACTCACAGCACAGTGCAACGTGTGACAGCCCTGTGGGAAAACCTCGTGGGAAAGCCTCCATGGAATGCCACAGAACCCTGTATCAAGGCGACGGGAAGCCTGCCATGGCTGCTGCACCTCGAGAGAAAAGCGGACTTGCATGTCCTCACTCGAGACGAGGACTGAATCCCCTGTGGAGCCTCCAGTAGTACCCCAAGCTCCATGTCATCACTGGAGAGGAGTCCTCAGGTTACCTCATAGACTCCATCTGAGGACTTAGGGCCTGGCACGGACTGCAGAGGAATCGCGACAGGCCCCTTGCAACTCACATGGAGATTGGCCTTTCCTGAGGCCACAAGGGAGGGACCCAGAGGTCCCCGTCGTAACTCGAGAAGGTCCCGCCGCAACTCGAGAAAATCCAGGAGGTTCACCCCTCCAGGCGAGATGAGGCCCTTTACCGCTTAGGCGTATCGACGCAACTCACACCTTCCCTCTTGAACGTCGAAAGGGTCCCTCACACCCTTCCTGCAACTCAAGAAGTTCCCCGACAAACCCGCCTCAGAAAGGAACACCGAGTGTCCAGCCAACATGAAGAGGAGCTCCGTTTAATCTTCATAATTCGGAATGAGGGTTCCTCTCAAGGCTTCGTTGGGAAAGGATTCCCAGCTTTCCTGTCGCAACACGGAGGAGGTCCTCTCCAGACGAAACTAGAGAGGAACTCCAGGGGTCATGCCACCATTCAAAATGTGCAAAAAATTTCTGAGTCCACCTCAGAAGAACCTGATTTCCCTGCACTTCCTCGACATGCACTCCAAGGATCGACTCACACCACAGTGGCACTAGTGACATCCCTGTCGGAAAGCGTCGTGGAAAATCCTTCGAAGAATCCCACAGATCCCTATATCAAGGTGACGGCAAGTGTACCATGGCTGCTCCAGCTCGTGAGGAAAGCGGACGTGCATGTCCCCACTTGAGACGAGGACTGACTCCCTTGTGGAGCTTCCAGAAGTACCCCAAGATCCATGTCAGCACTGGAGAGGAAACCTCAAGTTCCGTCATAGACTACACACAAGGTCTTAAGCCCCCGCACGGACTGCAGAGGAATCCCGACAGGCCCATCGCAACTCGCATGGAGACTGGCCGTTCCTGAGGCCACAAGGGAAGTTCCCAGAGGTCCCAGTCGTAAGGTGAGACGGCCCCGCCGCAACTCGAAAAAATCCTGGATGTTCTCCCCTCCAGGGGAGATGAAGCCCTTTTCCTCTGAGGTATCTCGAGGCAAATAACATCGTCCCTCCTGAACTTCGAAAAGGTCCTTCACACACTTGCTGCAACTCAAGAAGTTCCCCGACATACCCGCCTCCACTCGAGAGGAACAACGAGGGTCCCGCCCACATCAAGAGGAGCCCCTTTTCCGCCTCATAGCTCAAGATGATGGTTCCTTTCACTGCTTCGTCGGGAAGGGATTCCCGGCTTTCCTGTCGCATCTCGGAGGAGGCGTTCTCCACAGGAAAGTCGAGAGGAACTCCAGGGGTCGTGTCACCATTCCCAACGTGCACAAAATGTCTCAGTCCACTCCAGAAGAACCTGATTTCCCTGCACTGCCTCGACTTGCTCGCCGAGGTTCCACTTATACCACAGTGGCAAGTGTGACAGCCCTTGGGATAATCTCGTGGGAAAGCCTCAATGGAATGCCACAGATCCCTGTAACAAGGCGACGGGAAGCCTGCCACGGCTGTTCCAGCTCGTGAGGAAAGCGGACGTGCATGTCCCCACTCAAGACGAGGACTGACTCCCCTGTGGAGCCTCCAGAAGTGCCCCAAGATCCATGTCAGCACTGGAGAGGAATCCTCAGGTTCCGTCATAGACTCCACATGAGGTCTTAGGGGCCGGCACCGACTGCAGAGGAATCCCAACAGGCCCGTGGCAACTCTCATGGAGACTGGCCTTTCCTGAGGCCGAAAGGGAGGGTCCCAGAGGTCCCCGTCATAACTCGAGAAGGTCCCACTGCAACTCGAGAAAATCCAGGAGGTTTTCCCCTCCAGGCGAGATGAGGCCCTTTCGGCTGAGGCATCTCGAGGCAAATCACACCTTATGTCTGAACTTCGAAACGGTCGTTATCACCCTTGCTGCAACTCAAGAAGTTCACCAACATACCCGCCTCCACTCGAAAGGGACACCAAGGGTCCCGCCCATATCAAGAGGAGCCCCGTTTCCGCCTCATAGATGGAGATGAGGGTTCCTTTCCCTGCTTCGTCGGGAAAAGATTCCGGGCTTTTCCTGTCACATCTCAGAGAAGGCGCTCTCCACAGAAAAGTCAAGAGGAACTCCAGGGGTGCCACCATTCTCAACGTGTACAAAATGTCTCAGTTCACTCCAGAGGAACCTGATTTCCCTGCACTGCCTCGACTTGCACGCCGAGGATAGACTCACCCCACAGAGGCACGTGTGACAGCCCTGTGGGAAATCCTC
>NW_024074688.1:0-2957 GCF_014754425.2 Oryx dammah
GCCCCTGGCAACTCGCATGGAGACTGGCCTTTGCTGAGGCCACTAGGGAGGGTCCCAGAGGTCCCCGTCGTAACTCGAGAAGGTCCCGCTGCAACTCGAGAAAATCCAGGATGTTCTCCTTCCAAGCGAGATGAGGCCCTTTTCCGCTGAGGCGTCTCGAAGCAAATAGCACCTTCCCTCTTGAGCTTCGAAAGGGTCCTTCACACCCTTGCTGCAACTCAAGAAGTTCCCCGACATACCTGACTCCAATCGAGAGGAACACGAGGTGCCCGTCCACATCGAGAAGAGCCCCGTTTCCGCCTCATAGCTCGAGATGAGGGTTCTTTTCCCTGCTTCGTCGGGAAAGCATTCCCGGCTTTCCTGTCGTATCTCGGAAGAGGCGCTCTCCACAGGTAAGTGGCGAGGAACTCCAGGGTCGTCCCACCATACCCATGGTGCACAAAATGTCTCACAACACTCCAGAAGAACCTGATTTTCCTGCACTACCTCGACTTGCAGGCCGAGGATCGACTCACAGCACAGTGCAACGTGTGACAGCCCTGTGGGAAAACCTCGTGGGAAAGCCTCCATGGAATGCCACAGAACCCTGTATCAAGGCGACGGGAAGCCTGCCATGGCTGCTGCACCTCGAGAGAAAAGCGGACTTGCATGTCCTCACTCGAGACGAGGACTGAATCCCCTGTGGAGCCTCCAGTAGTACCCCAAGCTCCATGTCATCACTGGAGAGGAGTCCTCAGGTTACCTCATAGACTCCATCTGAGGACTTAGGGCCTGGCACGGACTGCAGAGGAATCGCGACAGGCCCCTTGCAACTCACATGGAGATTGGCCTTTCCTGAGGCCACAAGGGAGGGACCCAGAGGTCCCCGTCGTAACTCGAGAAGGTCCCGCCGCAACTCGAGAAAATCCAGGAGGTTCACCCCTCCAGGCGAGATGAGGCCCTTTACCGCTTAGGCGTATCGACGCAACTCACACCTTCCCTCTTGAACGTCGAAAGGGTCCCTCACACCCTTCCTGCAACTCAAGAAGTTCCCCGACAAACCCGCCTCAGAAAGGAACACCGAGTGTCCAGCCAACATGAAGAGGAGCTCCGTTTAATCTTCATAATTCGGAATGAGGGTTCCTCTCAAGGCTTCGTTGGGAAAGGATTCCCAGCTTTCCTGTCGCAACACGGAGGAGGTCCTCTCCAGACGAAACTAGAGAGGAACTCCAGGGGTCATGCCACCATTCAAAATGTGCAAAAAATTTCTGAGTCCACCTCAGAAGAACCTGATTTCCCTGCACTTCCTCGACATGCACTCCAAGGATCGACTCACACCACAGTGGCACTAGTGACATCCCTGTCGGAAAGCGTCGTGGAAAATCCTTCGAAGAATCCCACAGATCCCTATATCAAGGTGACGGCAAGTGTACCATGGCTGCTCCAGCTCGTGAGGAAAGCGGACGTGCATGTCCCCACTTGAGACGAGGACTGACTCCCTTGTGGAGCTTCCAGAAGTACCCCAAGATCCATGTCAGCACTGGAGAGGAAACCTCAAGTTCCGTCATAGACTACACACAAGGTCTTAAGCCCCCGCACGGACTGCAGAGGAATCCCGACAGGCCCATCGCAACTCGCATGGAGACTGGCCGTTCCTGAGGCCACAAGGGAAGTTCCCAGAGGTCCCAGTCGTAAGGTGAGACGGCCCCGCCGCAACTCGAAAAAATCCTGGATGTTCTCCCCTCCAGGGGAGATGAAGCCCTTTTCCTCTGAGGTATCTCGAGGCAAATAACATCGTCCCTCCTGAACTTCGAAAAGGTCCTTCACACACTTGCTGCAACTCAAGAAGTTCCCCGACATACCCGCCTCCACTCGAGAGGAACAACGAGGGTCCCGCCCACATCAAGAGGAGCCCCTTTTCCGCCTCATAGCTCAAGATGATGGTTCCTTTCACTGCTTCGTCGGGAAGGGATTCCCGGCTTTCCTGTCGCATCTCGGAGGAGGCGTTCTCCACAGGAAAGTCGAGAGGAACTCCAGGGGTCGTGTCACCATTCCCAACGTGCACAAAATGTCTCAGTCCACTCCAGAAGAACCTGATTTCCCTGCACTGCCTCGACTTGCTCGCCGAGGTTCCACTTATACCACAGTGGCAAGTGTGACAGCCCTTGGGATAATCTCGTGGGAAAGCCTCAATGGAATGCCACAGATCCCTGTAACAAGGCGACGGGAAGCCTGCCACGGCTGTTCCAGCTCGTGAGGAAAGCGGACGTGCATGTCCCCACTCAAGACGAGGACTGACTCCCCTGTGGAGCCTCCAGAAGTGCCCCAAGATCCATGTCAGCACTGGAGAGGAATCCTCAGGTTCCGTCATAGACTCCACATGAGGTCTTAGGGGCCGGCACCGACTGCAGAGGAATCCCAACAGGCCCGTGGCAACTCTCATGGAGACTGGCCTTTCCTGAGGCCGAAAGGGAGGGTCCCAGAGGTCCCCGTCATAACTCGAGAAGGTCCCACTGCAACTCGAGAAAATCCAGGAGGTTTTCCCCTCCAGGCGAGATGAGGCCCTTTCGGCTGAGGCATCTCGAGGCAAATCACACCTTATGTCTGAACTTCGAAACGGTCGTTATCACCCTTGCTGCAACTCAAGAAGTTCACCAACATACCCGCCTCCACTCGAAAGGGACACCAAGTGTCCCGCCCATATCAAGAGGAGCCCCGTTTCCGCCTCATAGATGGAGATGAGGGTTCCTTTCCCTGCTTCGTCGGGAAAAGATTCCGGGCTTTTCCTGTCACATCTCGGAGAAGGCGCTCTCCACAGAAAAGTCAAGAGGAACTCCTGGGGTGCCACCATTCTCAACGTGTACAAAATGTCTCAGTTCACTCCAGAGGAACCTGATTTCCCTGCACTGCCTCGACTTGCACGCCGAGGATAGACTCACCCCACAGAGGCACGTGTGACAGCCCTGTGGGAAATCCTC
>NW_024074689.1:0-2956 GCF_014754425.2 Oryx dammah
AATCTGGGCTGTAGGTTATTTTCTTTCATCACTTTAAGTATGTCTTGACACTGTCTTATTTAAAACATTTTTACTCATCATTGTTTCCATCAACACAGAAAGTACTTGAGGAACAGCAGGCAACCAGTAAATACCTATTACAGATTGACTGGTAAGGTTGAAAAAGCTTGCTCTAGATACTTCTGTTTCTAAAACCAGATGACATGTATTATTTGGCTATCTGAGCCACTGAATACCCATTTTGCAGTTTGACTTAGGTTTCTGTCCTAACACAATTCTTGTCTAAATTTTTGGTCCTTCTTTTATGTTCTTTCCGGCTACCTTTCACCAATCTTTACCATTCTTTCTAAACTTTTCTCTTATCTCAGCATTTCTTACATTATTATTCATTATGTGAACCAGATCATCGCATCTGGTCCCATCACTTCATGGCAAAGAGATGTAGAAATGATAAAAACAGTCAGAGACTTTATTTTCTTGGGCTCCAAAATCAATGCAGATGGTGACTAGAGCCATGAAATTAAAAGAAGCTTGTTCCTTGGATGAAAAGCTATGATCAAACTATTCAGCATACTAAAAAGCAGAGACATTACTTTGCCAACAAAGGTCCATCTAGTCAAAGCTATGGTTTTTCCAGTAGTCACATATGGATGTGAGAGTTGGAGTATAAAGAAAGCTGCTGCTAAGCTGCTAAGTCACTTCAGTCCTGTCTGACTCTGTGGGACCCCATAGACGGCAGCCCACCAGGCTCCCCTATCCCTGGGATTCTCCAGGCAAGAATACTGGAGTGGGTTGCCATTTCCTTCTCCAATGCATGAGAGTGAAAAGTCAAAGTGAAGTCGCTCAGTCGTGTCCGACTCTTAGCGACCCCATGGACTGCAGCCCACCAGGCTCCTCCATCCATGGGATTCTCCAGGCAAGAGTACTGGAGTGGGCTGCCATTGCCTTCTCCATAAAGAAAGCTGAGCGCTGAAGAATTGATGCTTTTGAACTGTGGTGTTGGAGAAGACTCTTGAGAGTTTCTGGATTGCTAGGAGATCAAACGAGTCAATCCTAAAGGAAATCAGTCCTGAATATTCATTGGAAGGACTGATGCTGAAACCAAAACTTCCAATACTTTGGACATGTGATGCAAAAAAGTGACTCACTGGAAAAGACCCTGATGTTGGAAAGTTTGAAAGCAGGAGGAGGAGGGGATGACAGAGAATGTTATGGTTGGATGGCATCACCAATTCCATGGACATGAGTTTGAGCAAGCTCTGGGATTTGGTGATGGACAGGACAGTCCATGGGGTCCCAAAGGGTTGGACACAACTGAGCAACTGAACTGAACTGATACACACACACACATAGATGTATTTTTATAGGCCACACTATGCAGCTTGCAAGATCTTAGTTCCCCAGTCAGGCTTTGAACCCAGGCTGTTGGCAGGACAGCATGGAGTCCTAACCACTGGACTGCTAGGGAATTCCTGTAGCATAGTATTGTGTGTGTGTCAACTGTATTTCAATAAAAAAGGAAATAGTGAATTCTTCTGCAGCTATGTCAGAATAAATTAACTTGCCAGATTATAAAATTTCCCTTTCTGCTGACAAATAATTCATTAGAAAAAAGTTTTCACTGACATATATTTGATAAACAAAATTGTAAGTTTATATTGATTCGATACATTTATATTGCAATATGATTGCCATTTTCATATTAGCTAACACTTCTATTGTGTCATGTAATTATAATTTCTTTTAGTTTCAGTAACAATTAAAATCTAGTCACTTAGAAAGTTTAATGTTTATAATACAGTTTTATTGTCTGTTTGGAAAGAAAGGAAGCAGCCCCTGCTCCTAAGGAGATTTTAATCTGTTTAGAAGCACACTGGTCCTATCTCAACTCTTGTTCCGCTGTGACTAGTTACTTGGCTCAGCCACTGCCACTCTGGATTGCAGAGAAACTGTGTGACCCTTGGAATCACTGGATATATTTATTACCATGATATATGATTAGGCAAAACAATTTAGAGGCAAACCAACTTATTTCTCCTATAAATTTGCTAATGCATTTTGGTGGTGGGTTGTTTGTGCAGAGGTTTTTGTGGCCCATTTCCTACCTGGTTTCACTGAGCTCACTCCTTCGCCAATACTCTCCACAATTCCAGCTCCTTCATGGCCTGGGATGAAGGGACACTTCAGTGGGATTATTCCTTTTATAGCATGATCATCAGAACCACAGATCCCTGTAGATGTCATCTGGGTAGGAATTAAGTGGCCAAGGATAAATTAGTTTGGAAATTTTCTTTTGTCTGAAACTTTTTCTTTTTTGAGTTATTTATTTATTTATTTATTTTTAAATTTTACTTTACAATTCTGTATTGGTTTTGCCATACATTGACATGAATCCACCATGGGTGTACATGCGTTCCCAAACATGAACCCCCCCTCCCTCCCCCCCCCCAACATCTCTCTGGGTCATCCCCGTGTACCAGCCCCAAGCGTGCCGTATCCTGCATCAGACATAGACTGGCAATTTGATTCTTACATGATATTATATATGTTTCAATGCCATTCTCCCAAATCATCTCACCCTCTCCCTCTACCTCTGAGTCCAAAAGTCCGCTATACACATCTGTGTCTTTTTTGCTGTCCTGCATACAGGGTCATCATTGCCATCTTTCTAAATTCCATATATTTGTATTAGTATACTGTATTGGTGTTTTTCCTTCTGGCTTACTTCACTCTGTATAATTTGCTCCAGTTTCATCCATCTCATCAGAACTGATTCAAATGTATTCTTTTTAACAGCTGAGTAATACCCCATTGTGTATATGTACCACAGCTTTCCTATCCATTCATCTGCTGATGGACATCTAGGTTGTTTCCATGTCCTGGCTATTATAAACAGTGCTGCAATGAACATTAATGAATATAGTAAAGTTGCAGGATATAAAATCAACACACAGAA
>NW_024074690.1:0-2956 GCF_014754425.2 Oryx dammah
ATCATGAGTTACTGTGGGCCAGGAGTCTCAGACTTTGCTCATCAAAAATGATCTCAAGCTCCTAATGGCCACCATGCATGAATGAATAGGGAAGGATTGTTGGAGGTATAAGTTGCTGACTGTGCATGGTAGCTGACTCTAGGTTTTTCCTTGATTGCTGGGGGGAGCTATACATCATGACACATAAGATGACAGGTTCAAGGTCAGACACCTGAGCTCTAATCCCTGACATTTTGAAGTATGACCAGCTTAGTTATTGTAAAACTCAAGTCTCTTATCCATCAATCAAGGTTAATAGCACCTACCACTGAGCTTCAATGAGGATGAAAAGAGGGAGCAAATATACAGATTGTGCACAGTGCCTGAAAGATCATAGACACCCAAATGTATTTGTACATCCCTTCTCATCAAAATTATGGAATTGTGAATGTAGATGTGGGCTCTGAAATCTTAATTTAATCTTAATCTTAAATTTAAGATATCCCTTAATATTTTCAAAGAAATTTATATAAATTATTACAGTACTCATAAGGCAAAATTCACTATGTCTGGCATTCTATCAAAAATGACCAGGTGTGCAAAAGCAGCATAATATCTACAATGAGAATATAAATCAACAAACCAAAACTGACTCAGAAATGACAGAAAATGGAATTTGTTTTCATAACCTGAGAGACTTTGATTTGAACTTGAGGCTAAAGGCTTTGGCTTTAAGATATCTTTGTTGGGATATTTCGAAATTTTATCTCTCTTGAATTCAAGATCAATAACATCTCCAATCAATTTTTTTGTTAATCTACCCAAGATTTTCCCCATGTTTGGAACAGTAAAACAGATCTTTCAAGCATCTCGGTGCCTGAAAGTCTTGATTCATCTGTTTATTGTATCACTACATCTCAGTCCTTGAGAATCTTGAAGGACACATTTTTTCTTAAACCTGCAGAAAACTAGTCTCCGTTGTATATGGTAAAGTTAGTGACAACCAACCAAGAAAGCAGGGTCATAGAGATGTGTGTTCAATAAGACCACTAGATGGCGCAATATCTTCACATTTCATTAACAACAGTAAAAGCCCAGAAGGGAATTGAGTCCTTTACGAGGGACTCACCAGAAAGCTATCCTAATTTGTCATTCCGGCTGCCTGCCTTACTTGCTGATGATCTTGTGAGAAGGAACTGAGTCTAATACATCCTCGCTTTGCTTTAACTTTAAAGAGAGCTTTCTAATTTTTTTTTTTCTTTCTGTTGATGCTGTGGTGAGAGTTTGAGTATTTTCAAACACAGATCATGAGATGAATTCTGATTCTCCCATTCCCCAGCTCTGAACACCGGCTGCCTTGCCTTCCCACCAACCTTGACCCAGATTCCAGCATTCTGCAAGGTCTAGGGTTGCTTCCTCTCCTGTCACAAGCCATCACTGATCTTTCTAGTCTGCGAGCATCTATTTTTTCCTAAATTCTTCTAATACTTTTGTTAGTTCCTTACCAAACAAGACAGTATAACGTTGGGAAAGTTTCCTAATTTGAGGCTCAGTTTGTTCCTCTATATAATGGAAATACATCACTCATGTCTAATACACAACAAATTCTCAGAAGCATATTTATTTATGAGTCTTTAGTATAATATTAGGTATGGTCAGTATTTCCTGAACTTGGACAACTTTCCAAGCAACTGCTTACTGGTATAGATGGAACAGTGAATACAAGGTATGCAAGCCGTGGTCTTACAAGCCTTACAGTAGAGGAACGAGAGGGGGATAAATCATCCCAGCCAGATCTACGGTGGACTCTGGGAACATGCAGCAAAGACAACTTCTCTTGTCAGCTAGAATTAGGAAAGTCCCTTTCAAGAAAGTATTATCTAAACTTAAGCTGATAAAAATAGCAGTGATTAGCCAAGTAAAGAGAAGAAGGGGGGTGGGGCTTTAATGTAGTTTTTGCAAATCCAAAGGCGCCAAAGAGAAGTGAAGTGAAGTCGCTCAGTCGTGTCCGACTCTTAGTGACCCCATGGACTGCAGCCTACCATTCTCCTCCGTCCATGGGATTTTCCAGGCAAGAGTACTGGAGTGGGGTGCCGTTGCCGTCTCCAACTAATTCACTAGTTTAATATGCAATAAAATACCAGAGTCTTTGAGTAAGTTAAACTGGCTAGTAACAACTAATCTGTTTTCTTCAGTGATTATTGTTCTTCTACACAGGCGGGATAATTAATTCACAGCCAAATGGCTTCACTAGTGAACTTCACCAAATATTTATTTTTAAAAAATAATGCCAATAAATAAATAAATTAATTAATTAATTAAAAATAATGCCAAAACTTTACAAACTCTTTCAAAAAATAAAACTTTTATTTTTTATTTTGAAAAAACATTTTCAAATCATTCTCAGTTCAGTTCAGTCACTCAGTCGTGTCCGACTATTTGCGACCCCATGAATCGCAGCACGCCAGGCCTCCCTGTCCATCACCAACTCCCGGATTTCATTCAGACTCATGTCCATCGAGTCAGTGATGCCATCCAGCCATCTCATTCCCTGTCATCCCCTTCTCCTCCTGCCCCCAATCCCTCCCAACATCAAAATCTTTTCCAGTGAGTCAACTCTTCGCATGAGGTTGCCAAAGTACTAGAGTTTCAGCTTTAGCATCATTCCTTCCAAAGAAATCCCAGGGCTGATCTCCTTCAGAATGGACTGGTTAGATCTCCTTGCAGTCCAAGGGACTCTCAAGAGTCCTCTCCAACACCACAGTTCAAAAGCATAAATTCTTCAGTGCTCAGCTTTCTTCACAGTCCAACTCTCACATGCATACATGACCACTGGAAAAACCATAGCCTTGACTAGATGGACCTTTGTTGGCAAAATAATGTCTCTGCTTTTCAATATGCTATCTAGGTTGGTCATAACGTTCCTTCCAAGGAGTAAGCGTCTTTTAATTTCATGGCTGCAGATGGTGACTGCAGC
>NW_024074692.1:0-2955 GCF_014754425.2 Oryx dammah
CAGAAATACAAAGGATCATAAGAGACTACTATCAGCAATTATATGCCAATAAAATGGACAACCTGGAAGAAATGGACAAATTCTTAGAAAAATACAATTTTCCAAAACTAAACCAGGAAGAAATAGACAATCTTAACAGACCCATCACAAGCACGGAAATTGAAACTGTAATCAGAAATCTTCCAGCAAACAAAAGCCCAGGTCCAGACGGCTTCACAGCTGAATTCTACCAAAAATTTCGAGAAGAGTTAACACCTATCCTACTCAAACTCTTCCAGAAAATTGCAGAGGAAGGGAAACTTCCAAACTCATTCTATGAGGCCACCATCACCCTAATACCAAAACCTGACAAAGACACTACAAAAAAGGAAAACTACAGGCCAATATCACTGATGAACATAGATGCAAAAATCCTCAACAAAATTCTAGCAATCAGAATCCAACAACACATTAAAAAGATCATACACCATGACCAAGTGGGCTTTATCCCAGGGATGCAAGGATTCTTCAACATCCGCAAATCAATCAATGTAATTCACCACATTAACAAATTGAAAAATAAAAACCATATGATTATCTCAATAGATGCAGAGAAGGCCTTTGACAAAATTCAACATCCATTTATGATAAAAACTCTCCAGAAAGCAGGAATAGAAGGAACATACCTCAACATAATAAAAGCTATATATGACAAACCCACAGCAAACATTATCCTCAATGGTGAAAAATTGAAAGCATTTCCCCTAAAGTCAGGAACAAGACAAGGGTGCCCACTTTCACCACTACTATTCAACATAGTTCTGGAAGTTTTAGCCACAGCAATCAGAGCAGAAAAAGAAATAAAAGGAATCCAAATTGGAAAAGAAGAAGTAAAACTCTCACTGTTTGCAGATGACATGATCCTCTACATAGAAAACACTAAAGACTCTACCAGAAAATTACTAGAGCTAATTAATGAATATAGTAAAGTTGCAGGATATAAAATCAACACACAGAAATCCCTTGCATTCGTATACACTAATAATGAGAAGGTAGAAGAAGAAATTAAGAAAAGAATTCCATTCACCATTGCAACAAAAAGAATAAAATACTTAGGAATATATCTACCTAAAGAAACTAAAGACCTATATACAGAAAACTTTAAAACACTGATGAAAGAAATCAAAGAGGACACTAATAGATGGAGAAATATACCATGCTCATGGATCGGAAGAATCAATATAGTGAAAATGAGTATATTACCCAAAGCAATCTACAAATTCAATGCAATCCCTATCAAGATACCGGCGATATTTTTCACAGAACTAGAACAAATAATTTCAAGATTTGTATGGAAATACAAAAAACCACGAATAGCCAAAGCAATCTTGAGAAAGAAGGATGGAACTGGAGGAATCAATTTGCCTGACTTCAGGCTCTACTACAAAGCCACAGTCATCAAGACAGTATGGTATTGGCACAAAGACAGACATATAGATCAATGGAACAAAATAGAAAGCCCAGAGATAAATCCACATACATATGGACACCTTATCTTTGACAAAGGAGGCAAGAATATACAATGGAGTAAAGACAATCTCTTTAACAAGTGGTGCTGGGAAAACTGGTCAACCACTTGTAAAAGAATGAAGCTAGATCACTTTCTAACACCGCACACAAAGATAAACTCAAAATGGATTAAAGATCTAAATGTAAGACCAGAAACTATAAAACTCTTAGAGGAGAACATAGGCAAAACACTCTCTGACATAAACCACAGCAGGATCCTCTATGATCCACCTCCCAGAATTCTGGAAATAAAAGCAAAAATAAATAAATGGGATCTAATTAAAATTAAAAGCTTCTGCACAACAAAGGAAAACATAAGCAAAGTGAAAAGACAGCCTTCCGAATGGGAGAAAATAATAGCAAATGAAGCAACTGACAAACAACTAATCTCAAAAATATACAAGCAACTCCTGCAGCTCAATTCCAGAAAAATAAACGACCCAATAAAAAAATGGGCCAAAGAACTAAATAGACATTTCTCCAAAGAAGACATACGGATGGCTAATAAACACATGAAAAGATGCTCAACTTCACTCATTATAAGAGAAATGCAAATCAAAACCACAATGAGGTACCACTTCACACCAGTCAGAATGTCTGCGATCCAAAAATCTGCAAGCAATAAATGCTGGAGAGGGTGTGGAGAGAAGGGAACCCTCCTACACTGTTGGTGGGAGTGCAAACTAGTACAGCCACTATGGAGAACAGTGTGGAGATTCCTTAAAAAATTGCAAATAGAAATGCCTTATGACCCAGCAATCCCACTGTTGGGCATACACACAGAGGAAACCAGAATTGAAAGAAACACATGTACCCCAATGTTCATCGCAGCACTGTTTATAATAGCTAGGACATGGAAACAACCTAGATGTCCATCAGTAGATGAATGGATAAGAAAGCTGTGGTACATATACACAATGGAGTATTACTCAGCCATTAAAAAGAATACATTTGAATCAGTTCTGATGAGATGGATGAAACTGGAGCCAATTATACAGAGTGAAGTGAGCCAGAAAGAAAAACACCAATACAGTATACTAACACATATATATGGAATTTAGGAAGATGGCAATGATGACCCTGTATGCAGGACAGCAAAAGAGACACAGATGTGTATAGCGGACTTCTGGACTCAGAGGGAGAGGGAGAGGGTGTGATGATTTGGGAGAATGGCATTGAAACATGTATAATAACATGTAAGAATCGAAATACCAGTCTATGTCTGATGCAGGATATGACACGCTTGGGGCTGACGCGCGGGGATGACCCAGAGAGATGTTGTGGGGAGGGGGGTGGAAGGGGGGTTCATGTTTGGGAACGCATGTACACCTGTGGTGGATTCATGTCAATCTATGCCAAAACCAATACAGAATTGTAAAGTAAAAATTAAAAATAAATAAATAAATT
>NW_024074693.1:0-2954 GCF_014754425.2 Oryx dammah
ATAGTATAGAGGAGAAAAGAGGCTGATGTTCCTTGGTTTACACAGAAAATCAATAAAGTCTCGAAAGAAGAGACTTGCACCGTCTACGTAGGCCACAGGCACCCTCCCGGTCTCCCGAGGAAGTGAAGACACAGGGCACCTTCCTGTTCAGGTCTTAGAAGCCCAGGCGGATAAGTAGACAGGGCGGACCTCTGTGCTCCAGATGGGAACTAACCTGAAAGAAGAGTCAGTTCAGTTCAGGTCAGTTCAGTCGCTGAGTTGTGTCCGACTCTTTGCGACCCCGTGAATCGCAGCACACCAGGCCTCCCTGTCCATCACCATCTCCTGGAGTTCACTCAGACTCACGTCCATCGAGTCCGTGATGCCATCCAGCCATCTCATCCTCGGTCGTCCTCTTCTCTTCCTGCCCCCAATCCCTCCCAGCATCAGAGTCTTTTCCAATGAGTCAACTCTTCGCATGAGGTGGCCAAAGTACTGGAGTTTCAGCTTTAGCACCATTCTTTCCAAAGAACTCCCAGGGCTGATCTCCTTTAGAATGGACTGGTTGGATCTCCTTGCAGTCCAAGGGACTCCCAAGAGTCTTCTGCAATACCACAGTGCAAAAGCATCAGTTCTTCGGTGCTCAGTCTTCTTCACAGTCCAGCTCTCACATCCATACATGACTACTGGAAAAACCATAGCCTTGACTAGATGGACCATAGTTGGCAAAGTAACGTCTCTGTTTCTGAATATACTATCTAGGTTGGTCACGACTTTTCTTCCAAAGAGTAAGCGTCTTTTAATTTCATGGCTGCAATCACCATCTGCAGTGATTTTGGAGCCCAAAAAATAAAGTCTGACACTGTTTCCACTGTTTCCCCATCTATTTCCCATGAAGTGATGGGACCAGATGCCATGATGTTCATTTTCTGAATGTTGAGCCTTAAGCCAACTTTTTCACTCTCCTCTTTCACTTTCATCAAGAGGCTTTTTAGTTCCTCTTCACTTTCTGCCATAAGGGTGGTGTCATCTGCATATCTGAGGGTATTGATATTTCTCCCGGCAATCTTGATTCCAGCTTGTGCTTCTTCCAGTCCAGCGTTTCTCATGATGTACTCTGCATAGAAGTTAAATAAGCAGGGTGACAATATACAGCCTTGATGTACTCCTTTTCCTATTTGGAACCAGTCTGTTGTTCCATGTCCAGTTCTAAGTGCTGCTTCCTGACCTGCATACAGATTTCTCAAGAGAGATCTCTCAGATTTCTCAGATTTCCCATCTCTTTCAGAATTTTCCACAGTTGATTGTGATCCACACAGTCAAAGGCTTTGGCATAGTCAAGAAAGCAGAAATAGATGCTTTTTAGGAACTCTCTTGCTTTTTCCATGATCCAGCAGATGTTGCCAATTTGATCTCTGGTTCCTCTGCCTTTTCTAAAACCAGCTTGAACATCAGGAAGTTCATGGTCCACGTATTGGTGAAGCCTGGCTTGGAGAATTTTGAGCATTACTTTACTAGCATGTGAGATGAGTGCTATTGTGTGGTAGTTTGAGCATTCTTTGGCATTGACTTTCTTTGGGATTGGAATGAAAACTGACCTTTTCCAGTCCTGTGGCCACTGCTGAGGTTTACAAATTTGCTGGCATATTGAGTGCAGCACATTCACAGCATCATCTTTCAGGATTTGCGACAGCTCAACTGGAATTCCATCACCTCCACTAGCTTTGTTCATAGTGATGCTTTCTAAGGCCCACTTGACTTCACATTCCAAGTTGTCTGGCTCTAGATTAGTTATCACATCATCATGATTTTCTGGGTCGTGAAGATCTTTTTCGTACAGTTCTTCTGTGTATTCTTGCCACCTCTTCTTAATATCTTCTGCTTCTGGTAGGTCCATACCATTTCTGTCCTTTAACGAGCCCATCTTTGCATGAAATGTTCCCTTGGTGTCTCTAATTTTCTTGAAGAGATCTCTAGTCTTTCCCTTTCTGTTCTTTTCCTCTATTTCTTTGCATTGATCGCTGAAGATGGCTTTCTTTTCTCTTCTTGCTCTTCTTTGGAACTCTGCATTCAGAATCGTATATCTTTCCTTTTCTCCTTTGCTTTTTGCCTCTTTTCTTTTCACAGCCATTTGTAAGGCCTCCCCAGACAGCCATTTTTCTTTTTTGCATTTCTTTTCCATGGGGATGGTCTTGATCGCTGTCTCCTGTACAATGTCACGAACCTCTGTCCATAGTTCATCAGGCACTCTATCTATCAGATCTAGTCCCTTAAATCTATTTCTCCCTTCCACTGTATAATCATAAGGAATTTGATTTCGGTCATACCTGAATGGTCTAGTGGTTTTCCCTACTTTCTTCAATTTGATTCTATATTTGCTAATAAGGAGTTCATGATCTGAGCCACAGTGAGCTCCTGATCTTGTCTGGCTGACTGTATAGAGCTTCTCCATCTTTGGCTGCAATGAGTGTAATCACTCTGATTTTGGTGGTGACCATCTGGTGATGTCCATGTGCAGAGTCTTCTCTTGTGTTGTTGGAAGAGGGTGTTTGCTATGACCAGTGCATTTTCTTGGCAAAACTCTATTAGTCTTTGCCCTGCTTCATTCCGCCTTCCAAGGCCAAATTTGCCTGTTACTCCAGGTGTTTCTTGACTTCCTACGTTTGCATTCCAGTCCCCTAGAATGACAAGGACATCTTTTTTGGGTGTTAGTTCTAAAAGGTCTTGTAGGTCTTCATAAAACTGTTCAACTTCAGTTTCTTCAGCGTTACTGGTTGGGGCATAGACTTGGATAACTGTGATATTGAATGGTTTGCCTTGGAGACAAACAGAGATCATTCTGTCGTTTTTGAGATTGCATCCAAGTACTGCATTTCAGACTCTTTTGTTGACCATGATGGCTACTCCATGATGGCTACTGCATGATGGCTACGACTGAAACGGCTTAGCACACACAGCCTTCACTTAGCTCACCA
>NW_024074694.1:0-2953 GCF_014754425.2 Oryx dammah
TGCTGCTGCTGCTGCTGCTGCTGCTGCTGCGGCACTTCAGTCGTGTCTGACTCTGTGCAATCCCATGGACAGCAGCCCACCAGGCTGCCCCATTCCTGGGATTCTCCAGGCGAGAACACTGGAGTGGGTTGCCATTTCCTTCTCCAATGCATGAGCGTGAAAAGTGAAATGGAAGTCTCTCAGTCGTGTCCGACTCTTTGAAACCCCATGGACTGTGGCCTACCAGGCTCCTCCATCCATGGGATTTTCCAGGCAAGGGTACTGGTGTGGGTTTCCATTGCCTTCTCCAGCTTGGGTGCTCTCCGGCTTGATCTACTCAATTCTTGATCTACTCAGTTCTTGACCTAGTCATTTCTTGATATTCTAGCAAGTCTCCTCTTTGTCCTGGATTAAGTTTTCTGTTTCTCTGGATGGTTCCCATCAGCAAACAGACTGACTATCATGTGACCTCTCGTTAAAAATCCATCTTTTGGTGACACGTCCTGCTGCTGCTGCTTTTATTTCATATTTGCTTATTATAGACTTCTGCAGAGTTGTTCATAGACTTTGTTATCTCGAGTTCTTTGTTTCCTTTAAAGCCACTCTTGTCAAGGCCACAAGGGAATTTCAAGTGTTTAACTCAGTGATCAATTGTTAGTTGTTATTTTATTTAATTTATTGGCAGCCTTGATCAGAGTAGTTTGTTTCCTGCTCCCTGAAAAAAATGTTTCACTTGGATTAGAGTGCTTCTCTTTCCTGCTTCTCTTCCACCTACAGTTCTCCCACGTACAATGTGTGATCTTTGCATCTGGCTTTATTCCGATGTCATATTTTCTTTTTAGATATTTATTTATTTAGCTATGTGGCATGTGGGATCTTAGTTCCCAGCCCAGGGATGGAATCTGTGGAGAGTCTTAAACACTGGATCTCCAGGAAAGCCCCCTAGTTTGTGTATTTTCAAGATTCATCCATTTCATGGCTGTATAGTGGTGAATGTTTTTGTTTTCTTTTGATGGCTGAATATGGTATATGAATATGGTAAATGGGTTCCATGTAGTCCATTTTGAGCATATACCACAGTGTATCCATTCGTCAATTAATGGATGATACTTGGATGGTGTACTTTTTGTGGCTATTGTGAGTAATGTGGCTGTGAACACTGATTTTGCATGGAGTGAACATTTTCACTTTTTATGGATATATACCAAAGAGGGAAATTGCTGGATCATTTGGCTCCTCTATATTTAATTTTTGAGGTACTGACAAACCACTTTTCCAAAATGGTTGTACCAATTTACAGCAATTACATCAACAGTATCTGAAGATTGCTTTTCTCCACATACTCTGCAGCGCTTGTTATTATTCCTGTTTTTGATTGGGTGTGAAGTCGTATGGGTGTGAAGTAGTATCTCAGTGAGACTGATTTACATTTTGCTAGGGGCTTCCCTGGTGGCTCAGAAGGTAAAGCGTTTTCCTGCACTGCGGGAGACCTGGGTTTGATTCCTGGGTTGAGAAGATCCCCTTGAGAAGGAAATGGCAATCCACTCCAGAACTCTTGCCTGGAAAAATCCCATGGACAGAGGAGCCTGATAGGCTACAGTCCATGGGGTTGCAAAGAGTCGGAAATGTCTATTCAAATTCTTTTGCTTGTTGTTAGATGCTTTTTTTTTAATTGTTGTAGAAAACATCTAACTTAACGATTTACCATTTTAACTGTTTTTGCATGCTAAGTATTTCACACACTTTCATCAGGCTTTTGGAGAAAGAAATGGCAACCCACTCCACTATTCTTGCCTGGAGAATCCCACGGAGAAGGGAACCTGGTGAGCTTTAGTCCGTGGGGATGCAAAGTTGGGCACAACTGAGTGACTAACACGTACACATACACATAGTCATGGTGTTGTTTTGTTGTTGTTATCATTGTTTTAGCCGTGCTGTGCAGCTTCAGTGACAGTTCCCTGGTTGAGGATCATACCCAGGCCCCTGATAGGAAACCGTGGAGTCCTAACCTCTGCACTACCAGGGAATTCCTTATGACAATGTTATGAAACAGCTCTCTACCCCTTTTCATCTTGCAAAACTGAAACTCTATACTCATCACCTGTCCCATTAAACAACTCTTCTTTTCTTCCCTGTTTACCTAGACCGTGGACTCCATCGTTCTTTTTTGTTTCCTTTCTATTGCTTGACTATGTTAGATATTTCATACAAGTAGAAACTTACAGTATTTGTCTTTTTTTATGACTGGCTTATTTCACTTGGCTTGATGTCTGTAATGATCATGCATGTTGTAGCATGTGACAGAATTTTCTGTATATGGCTAAATAATGTATCATTGTCTGTATATATCACATTTGCTGGACAGTTAGATGCTTCCACCTGTTAGTTGTTGTGGTTAGTGCTGCTGTGAGCATGGCTCTGTAAATATCTCAAGGCCCCATGTTAACTTCTTTTGAATTTATATCCTGAAGTGGAATTGCTGAATCATGTGTCAGTTCTATTTTTTTTTTAATTTTTCCAGGAGCCTTTAAACTGTTTTCTGTAGCAGTTGCACCATTTTGAAATCTATTCATAACACACAGGATCCAGTTGCTGTACGTGCTTGGCAACAGTTGTCCTTTCCTTTCGTTCCCTTTACCTTTCTTTTCCTTTCTATGTAAACACACACACAGGCATGCACAATTTTTTTCATATCCTTTTCCATTCTTGTTTATCACAAATGATGAATATAGTTCCTTGTGCTATTCAGTACAATCTTGTTTGTCTGTTTTATATATTATAGTTCGCATCTGCTAATCACCAGCTCCCAATCTATGCCTGCCCCACCTTTCCCCTCTTGGTAATCACATAGTCTGCTCTCTATGTCTGTGAGTCTGTTTCTGTTTCATCGATAAGTTTATTTGTGTCATATTTTAGAGTCCATAAGTGCAACTGTTGGTAGTCTGAACATTCTTTGACATGCCGTTTCTTTGGG
>NW_024074695.1:0-2952 GCF_014754425.2 Oryx dammah
GGCTACCCACTCCAATATTCTTGCCTGGAAAATTCTCTGGACAGAGGACCCGGTGGGCTACAGTCCATGGGTCACAAATAACTGGACATGACTGAGTGATTCACACTTATAAGACTACTTCTTGACATTCTTAATATCTAAACTTAAGATTTTATCTCAGTCAAAAATTACAGTCAAATGCAAAATGTCAAAAGTCCAAGAGTCCTTAGAAATAAAGGACAACAAGGCATAACAGATGAAAGCAAGAAGGACTCCACATAATTTACTTTTCATAAGAATTTTAGATCTTCAGAGGAATTCTCATTAAGCTGAATTAAAATGCAAGCTTTAGTTTAGAATGGAAACCTTTTTTGGTATTATGTTTCTATGTTGAGACTGAAATTTCATTATTTATGTATGATATATTTAGCAATACTGTGTGGGTATTAAAAACATATTGTCAAAACCTTTAAAGACATTTATAAGTACTTATAGTGGAAAAATCACTAGGAATAGAAGATGATCCCATATAGGTTTAATGACATTACATATGTGTTGAATGATAGTTTTCAGATTTTTTTTTTTAAATTGAAGAATAACTGCTTTCCACTGTTTGGTTGGTTTTGCTCGTACAACAACACAAATAAGCCATAAGTATATTATCCACTCTTTGGTGAGCCTGCCTCCCACTTCCCCCCATCCCACCCTCTAGGTTGTCACAGAGCTCCCTGCTGGGCTCCCTGTGTTATATAGCAACTTCCCACCAGCTAGCTCTTTTGCACATGGCAGTGGCTATGTCTCAATGCTACTCTCTCAATTCATTCCCCCTCTTCTTCTCCAGCTGAGTTCACAAGTCCTTCCTCTACATCTGTGTATCTATTCAGTTCAGTTCAGTTCAGTGGCTCAGCCGTGTCTGACTCTTGACAAGCTCACGAACCCCAGCATGCCAGGCCTCCCTGTCCATCACTAACTCCCAGGATTTACCCAAACTCATGTGCATTGAGCCGGTAATGCCATCTAACCATCTCATCCTCTGTCATCCCCTTCTCATCCTCTGTCATCCCCTTCTGCTCCGGCCTTCAATCTTTCCCAACATCAGGGTCTTTTCAAATCAGTCAGCTCTTCATGTCACGTGGCCAAAATGTTGGAGTTTCAGCTTCAACATCAGTCCTTCCAATGAACACCCAGGACTGATTTCCTTTAGGATGGACTGGCTGGATTTCTTGCAGTCCAAGGGATTCTCAAGAGTCTTCTCCAACACCACAGTTCAAAAGCATCAATTCTGTGCTCAGCTTTTTTGATAGTCTGCCTCTTACATCCATACATGACTACTAGAAAAATCGTAGCCTTGACTAGACAGACTTTTGTTGACAAAGTAATGTCTCTGCTTTTTAATATGCTGTCTAGGTTGGTCATAACTTTCCTTCCAAGGAGTAAGCATCTTGTAATTTCATGCCTGCAATCACAATCTGCAAGGAAAGATCTAAGCATCTGAATGCAGAGTTCCAAAGAATAGCATAGAGATAAGAAAGCCTTCCTCAGCAATCCATACAAAGAAACAGAGGAAAACAATAGAATGGGAAAGACTAGAGGTCTCTTCAAGAAAATTAGAGATATCAAGGGAACAATTTCATGCAAAGATGGGCTTGATAAAGGACAGAAATTATATGGACCTAACAGAAGCAGAAGATATTAAGAAGAGGTGGCAAGAATACACAGAAAAACTATACAAAAAAAGATCTTAACGACCCAGATAATCACGATGGTGTGACCACTCACCTAGAGCCAAACATCCTGGAATGTGAAGTCAAGTGGGCCTTAGAAAGCATCACTACGAAGAAAGCTAGTGGAGGTGACGGAATTCCAGTGGAGCTATTTCAAATCGTGAAAGATGATGCTGTGAAAATGCTGCACTCAATTTGCCAGCAAATTTGGAAAACTCAGCAGTGGCCACAGGACTGGAAAAGGTCAGTTTTCATTGCAATCCCAAAGAAAGGCAATGCCAAAGAATGCTCAAACTACCGCACAATTGCACTCATCTCACACGCTACTAAAGCAATGCTCACAATTCTCCAAGCCAGGCTTCAGCACTACGTGAACCGTGAACTTTCAGACATTCAAGCTGGTTTTAGAAAAGGCAGAGGAACCAGAGATCAAATTGCCAACAGCCGCTGGATCATCGAAAAAACAAAAGAGTTCCAAAAAAAACACATCTATTTCTGCTTTATTGACTATGCCAAAGCCTTTGATTGTGTGGACCACAATAAACTGTGGAAAATTCTTTAAGAGATGGGAATTGCAGATCACCTGACCTGCCTCTTGAGAAACCTGTATGCAGGTTAGGAAGCAACAGTTCGAACTGGACATGGAACAACAGACTGGTTCCAAATAGGAAAAGGAGTCCGTCAAGGCTGTGTATTGTCACCCTGCTCATTTAACTTCTGTGCAGAGTACATCATGAGAAGCGCTGTGCTGGAAGAAGCACAAGCTGGAATCAAGATTGCTGGGAGAAATATTAATCACCTCAGATATGCAGATGACACCGCCCTTATGGCAGAAAGTGAAGAGGAACTAAAAAGTCTCTTGATGAACGTGAAAGTGGAGAGAGAAAAAGTTGACTTCAAGAACAACATTCGGAAAATGAAGATCATGGCATCTGGTCCCATCACTTCATGGCAAATAGATGGGGAAAGAGTGGAAACAGTGTCAGACTTTATTTTGGGGGGTTCCAAAATCACTGCAGGTGGTGACTGCAGCCATGAAATTAAAAGACGCTTAGCCCTTGGAAGAAAAGTTATGACCAACCTAGATAGCATATTGAAAAGCAGAGTCATTACTTTGCCAACAAAGGTCCGTCTAGTCAAGGCTATGGCTATAGCTTGCCAGGCTCCTCTGTCCAGGGGATTCTCCAGTCAAGAACATTGGGATGGGTTGCCATTTCCTTCTCCAGGGGATCTTCCCAACCCAGGGACT
>NW_024074696.1:0-2950 GCF_014754425.2 Oryx dammah
TGGTCATCTGAGTTAAATTCACCCATTCCAGTCCATTTTGGTTCGCTGATTCCTAGAATGTCGACATTCACTCTTGCCATCTCCTGTTTGACCACTTCCAATTTGCCTTGATTCATGGACCTGACATTCCAGGTTCCTATGCAATATTGCTCTTTACAGCATCGGACCTTGCTTCTATCACCAGTCTCATCCACCACTGCGTATTGTTTTGCTTTGGCTCCATCCCTTCATTCTTTCTGGAGTTATTTCTCCAGTGATCTCCAGTGGCATACTGGGCACCTACCGACCTGGGGAGTTCCTCTTTCAGTATCCTATTATTTTGCCTTTTCATACTGCCCTTCTCCAGTGGACCACATTCTGTCAGACCTCTCCACCATGACCCATCTGACTCTAAATAGAAGTTCTATTTTCAGGATAATGTCTAGAGAGAGGGTTACTCTAGGAATCTCTCTCATTGTGATAGTAAGTCTTTCTCAGAGGCCCCTTGGAAACCTCTTTTCAGTTAGCTGGGTCGCATCATCTCTGGCACCCATCACTTGGTCTAGAGGTGCGGCTAGCATTAGGTGCTCTAGACCCACCTGCCAGAGGAACCTGGAGTGATGAGGTCAGGTTCTCCTGAGACTTACGAGAGGTGTGGCGAAGAGAAGAGAACTTAAATAAAGTCTAGGTATTGTTGAAAGGAAGGCAGAAACCAATGCTTGTATGCAGCGGCAATGTCTGTTTCAAATGGTGATTGTTGATATTTAAAATACAGCCCTCCAAAAATCAAAAGCAAGCAAAAAGTTTGAGGCAGCAGTAACTCTTCTATATATAGAGAACTGTTATTCTGTAGCTTCATGACCTTTCAGTCAGGAGATTTTTGCAGTCCTGTCTTTCAGTTTCATGGTGGGCTTTCAACATTTTTTCAAAAAAGACTTATATACCAACTCGGTCATTTTGTGGCTGCTGTTTTTTAAACTGGGCTTCCCAGGTGGCTCAGTGGTAAAGAATAAGGCTGTAACTTTGGGATGGTATCAAACATTTTATTTGCCTTCTCTATTTGTTACTGCACATTTCAGATTATGTTTTTTTCTAACTTTTTATTCAACCAAACTTTAATGAGCACTATCCTTACCTGGGCTTCCCCAGTGGCACAGTGGTAAGGAACCCACCTGCAAGTCTGGAGCCGCAGGAAACGTGTTTGAACCCTGGGTCAGGAGGATCCCCTGGAGGAAGCCATGGGCAACCACTCCAGTATTCTTGCCTGAAGAATCCCATGGACAGAGGAGCCTGGTGGGCTATAGCCCATGGGGTCAGAAAAAGTTGGACGTGACTGCAGTGACTTAGCATACACACACTCATCCTTACTCAAGGTACTTTTTACACATCTTTCATACATTACTGACATATATATAGTTCAGGGATTTAGTGGTGAGAGAGTGTAAGAAGGATATGCTGGGGTATTTGATAATAGGGTTTGTTTGGAGTGAGTTATTAATTAGAACAAAATAGGACCTATGTAAACTCTCATTACATCTTACAATTATATTTAATCTTGGCTGTGTTCCTAGATTAGCTGCATCCAAGCATCCAGCAATACTGTTGCTTCACTTGCCATTTGATTTAAATGTGACCATAATTGATGCTTATAAACCAATAATATGGCTAGAGACCTGTCTCTTATAACCAGCTAGAAAAAATTCCTGAGCCTTATCTCTTCATCTATAAAATAGAAAATCTGCCTCACTGAAGGAGGGAAGATTTCAATGAGATGAACTATATAAGATCATGAAACAATGCCTGACATAAAATAGGCCCAGGAGTCTCAGTGCAGGAGACACGGGTTCCATCCCTGAGTTGGGAAGATTCCCTGGAGAAGGAAATGGCAACCCACTCCAGTATTCTTGCCTGGAAAATTCCATGGACAGAGGAGCTACAGTCCATGGGGTCACAAAGAGTCGAACACGACTGAGCGATTGAGCATGCATGCACACAGACCATAAAGGTTTAACGACTTCTAGAAAATTCCCATTGACAGAGTCTCCTAATTAAAGAAGTTAACCATCAAAGGAACTGAAACATAAGTACAAATCCTTTTATTTTATAGTGTTATAAGATTGTTTGTTTTAGTGAAGAGCAAAGAATAAAGAATATAATAATTGGTATAGATTACTTTCTTCACCCCAACCCTCCCCTCCCTACCCCACCATCAATTTACCAAGAACCCCAGGGACCAGACAGTTCCAGTCTGGTGGGTCCTTGCCAACAGTAGAGTAGAGACTGGAGCCATGTGGACATGAGCCAAGGAATGCTAGCAGCTTCTAAAAGTTGGAAGAGGCAAGAAATGGATTCTCTTCCAAAATGAAACAATCCTGCAGACACATCAGTTTTAGTCCCACTGATTTTAGCCCTGTGAGACTTAATTCAGCCCTCTGACTTCCAGAAGTGTAAAAGAATAGGTTTGTGTTAAGCCACTCGCCACAACCATAGGAAACTAATAAAAGTGATTTTCCTAGTTACATGAATATAGTGAGGGGGCACCTATGAGGATAGATTCCTTTTGACACTCACTCCTCACTGTTGCTGCTTAAAAACCCATACGAGAGATTTGCATGAAGAACCTTGGAGCCTCAGAGAGACCGGGACCAAGACAGAAATCTGGAGTTAGAGTGACCTGTCCAGAGAGACTAGGGTGGTTCTGACCAAGACATGGTAACAGAGAAGAGCAATGACTCATCCCTGAACAACCGAAGAAGAGAAAAAATGTTTCATGTAGTCCAATGAGAATACCCATTCTGTTTAACAACCCGAACTCTGACAAGTGAAGAAGCAACATTAGTCATCTGGTATGAGTAGTTTTATCTATTAGCAACTTTATGGGAAAATACACAGGCTATTAGGTTGAACTATATGAAACTGCCAATTTTTTCCAGGTGTTTTACCTATAAAAATGGTAAGGTCATATGGTACA
>NW_024074697.1:0-2950 GCF_014754425.2 Oryx dammah
AAGTAGAGCTTCAGGAAGGGGCCAGAGCTTGTGATTTATGGTCTTAGAAACTGAGGGATCATGTTGTCCTGTTCAAGTCCATGTATGGAGCCATGTGAAAGCACATCTGACATGAGACTGCTTGCACTAAAAAATCAAAGTAGACTTTGTGGCCGGGTTTAAGTCACTTAATTGTCAAGAAGTAGTATATGGTACAAGGCGAGTTTAGAAAAACTGTAGGTAGGAGTTAAAATATGTGCAGTTAGGAAAACTCTGGTCTATGTCTTCAATGGAAAAAAAGCCAGGTGCTAACATATGAAATGGAATGGGGTAGTAAGTTTTATGTACCAGATGCCTGGGGGAGCTGGCAAGAGGGGGAAGCAACATCTCTAACTATGGAAGAATAGCACCATTCTCAAGCAGCCTCATGTGTCCTAAATGGTGCATGACACTGGTAGAGGAAGTATGAGACAAAGTCGCAAATGACTCACTCTGTAATTCCTCACTGAAGGGTGAGCACGTCCATGGACAAGGGAACTGTGTGCTATCAGTATGACTGGGGCATTGATTTTTGAGATTGCAAGCGCATGGAATTTGGGGTGGGAATCAAGTGCATCAGCCAGTCCTGGGATGTTCCCCCTGGGTGGAGCTGCCTGGTCCTTATAAAAGGAGTCTCCATCACAGTGCTGTCATTGTCGTGACGGTCATAGGTCTTCTTTGGAGCCTCTGGTGAGCACAACTCTTAGAGATCTTTTTGGAACTTGGGTGTTGGGTTTAATCTGGGGGAAAAAGTGGCTTTAATTGAAGCAATCATTGCTCTGTATGGGAAAAAGAGGATAATGAGGATTTAGGGGAAAATTGTTGGTATTTGGTTATGAATGAGATCTGAAATGTGAGGAGAAAATGGAGTCAGAGACACAGTCTTAAGCTGAGAGAGAGTAAGGGGGATGAGATACTGTGCTACAGCATAGTAGACATTACTTTCAAATGCCCCCTTCTCAGCATGCAATCCCACTGAGTGCCTAGTTTGGGGCTTTGCTTTTCTCCTCAGAAGCCCACAGTCAGGTCAGCTTGGCCAGCAACCAAGACCTCATGGGAGAAATAAGTGGAGATTTGTTTGGGGATTGGCTACAAGTTTATTATCCAGATTCTTCTTCAGAGTATTTTGTATTCATACAAACCTGTGTAGGTAATTTTGTTTTAGAAAGTGGTGAAGGAGAGATGAACCAAAAAGACTGAAGATCTGAGGGCAAGAGATCCTAAAAAAGAAGGGTGAAGAAGCTCTAAAAAAACCCATAAAGTCTGTATCAGGAACCAAGAAGAGTCCTTAATGATGAGACTGTTGTTGGCGAAGCTAAATTTTCTACCAACTGGACTCTCCGTTGTGAGGAATGCTGTCTGTCTGTATTTCAGATTCCTTGAGACCCAGGAAGGATGTCTCACCACCAGCATCCGCCACTGCATCCACATCCACTTCTGAAGCTGCAGCCGCAGCCGCAGGCGCATCCGAAGCCGCATCCTCAGCCGCATCCGCAGCCGCATCCGAAGCCGCATCCTCAGCTTCATCCGCATCCGCAGCCGCATCCTCATCTGCATCCGCAGCTGCAGCCGCATCCGAAGCCGCATCCGAAGCCACATCCTCAGCCGCATCTGCATCTGCATCCGCATCCGCAGCCACAGCCGCATCCAAAGCCGCAGCCGTATCTGCATCCACAGCTGCATCCGCATCCGCAGCCGCAGCCGCATCCAAAGCCGCAGCCGCATCTACATCCGCAGCTGCATCCGCATCCGCAGCCGCATCCAAAGCCGCAGCCACAGCCGCATCCGAAGCCACAGCCGCATCCGCAGCCACATCCGAAGCCGCAGCCACAGCCGTATCCGAAGCCGCAGCCGCAGCCGCATCTGCAACCGCATCCAAAGCCACTGCCGCAGCCGCATCCACATTAGCGTTAGCATCACCATCAGTGCAAGGAGCCCTGCCATCCACCTCCAATAGTGTGCCCACCAAAGTGCCATGAGCCTTGCCCACCTCATCCATGCCCACCTCCAGTGAGCCAGCAGAAATGCCCTCCTGGGCCACCATGCCCACCATGCGAGCAGAAGTGTCCACCCAAGTGGAAGTAACAGCACCAGATTTCATCTGGACCAAGAAACAAGATCCAGGCTCTTCCATTGTCCTCCCTTCGGCCATGGTGACAGACTGCATCTTCCTTACTCTCCCTCCTCAACTGACAGCTGAGAGAGAAAAGGCTTGCTTCCTGAAGCTGACACCACGTTGTTGGAAGAAAAGTAGCAGGATCATCACTTGATCTCTCTGTGCCATGTGCCCAACTGTAATCCATGTTGTGATCTCTACCCGTTAGCAATTAATGTGTCTATTCCTTTGCTTCTCCAATAAAGCATATTCATAGTCCATTATGTATTTCTTTCTTTCGTTTTTTTTTTTTTGCATATAGTGTTTTTCATCTCTTCTGTGAGCTACAAGTATTCTTTTTTCAAAATATAAATTTATTTATTTTAATTGCAGGTTAATTATTTTACAATATTGTATTTGTTTTGCCATACATCAACATGAATCCGCCACAGGTATACACATGTTCCCCATCCTGTAGCCCCCCTCCCTCCTCCCTCCCCATACCATCCGTGCACCAGCCCCAAGCATCCATTGTCATGCTTCAAACCTGGACTGGTGAATCATTTCATATATGATATTATACATGTTTCAATGCCATTCTCCCAAATCATCCCACCCTCTCCCTCTCCCACAGAGTCCAAAAGACTGTTCTATACATCTGTGTCTCTTTTGCTGTCTTGCATACAGGGTTATCATTACCATCTTTCTAAATTCCATATATATGCATTAGTATACTGTATTGGTGGTTTTCTTTTTGGCTTACTTCACTCTGTATAATAGGCTCCAGTTTCATCCACCTCATTAGAACTGATTCAAATGTATTCTTTTTAATGGCTG
>NW_024074698.1:0-2950 GCF_014754425.2 Oryx dammah
AGGAGTAAGCATCTTTTAATTTCATGGCTGCAGTCACCATCTGCAGTGATTTTGGAGCCCCCCAAAATAAAGTTTGACACTGTTTCCATCACTCTCCTCTTTCACTTTCATCAAGAGGCTTTTTAGCTCCTCTTCACTTTCTGCCATAAGGGTGGTGTCATCTGCATATCTGAGGTTATTGATATTTCTCCCAGAAATCTTGATTCCAGATTGTGTTTTTTCCAGTCCAGCGTTTCTCATGATGTTCTGCATAGAAGTTAAATAAGCAGGGTGACAATATACAGACTTGACGTACTCCTTTTTCTATTTGGAACCAGTCTGTTGTTCCATGTCCACTTCTAACTGTTGCTTCCTGACCTGCATACATATTTCTCAAGAGGCAGGTTAGGTGGTCTGGTATTCCCATCTCTTTCAAAATTTTCCACAGTTTCTTGTGATCCACACAGTCAAAGGCTTTGGCATAGTCAATAAAGCAGAAACATATGTTTTTCTGGAACTCTCTTGCTTTTTTCATGATCCAGCAGATGTTGGCAATTTGATCTCTGGTTCCTCTGCCTTTTCTAAAACCAGCTTGAACATCAGGAAGTTCACATTTCACGTTTTGCTGAACCCTGGCTTGGAGAATTTTGAGCATTAATTTACTAGCATGTGAGATGAGTGCAATTGTGTGGTAGTTTGAGCATTCTTTGGCATTGCCTTTATTTGGGATTGGAATGAAAACTGACATTTTCCAGTCCTGTGGCCACTGCTGACTTTCCCAAATTTGCTGGCATATTGGGTGCAGCACTTTCACAGCATCATCTTTCAGGATTTGAAACAGCTCAACTGGAATTCCATCACCTCCACTAGCTTTGTTCATAGTGATGCTTTCTAAGGCCCACTTTACTTCCCTTTCCAAGATGTCTGGCTCTAGATTAGTGATCACATCATCATGATTATCTGGGTCGTGAAGATCTGTTTTGTACAGTTCTTCTGTGTATTCTTGCCACCTCTTCTTAATATCTTCTGCTTCTCTTAGGTCCATACCATTTCTGTCCTTTATGGAGCCCATCTTTGCAGGAAATGTTCCCTTGGTATCTCTAATTTTCTTGAAGAGATCTCTAATCTTTCCCATTCTGTTCTTTTCCTCTATTTCTTTGTATTGAACACTGAAGAAGGCTTCCTTATCTCTTCTTGCTATTCTTTGGAACTCTGCATTCAGATGCTTATATCTTTCCTTTTCTCCTTTGCTTTTCACCTCTCTTCTTTTCACAGCTATTTGTAAGGCCTCCCCAGACAGCCATTTTGTTTTTTTTGCATTTCTTTTCCATGGGGATGGTCTTGATCCTTGTCTCCTGTACAATGTCATGAATCTCAGTCCGTAGTTCATCAGGCACTCTATCTATCAGATCTAGGCCCTTAAATCTATTTCTCACTTCCACTGTGTAATCATAAGCGTTTTGATTTAAATTGTACCTGAATGGTTCAGTGGTTTTCCCTACTTTTTTCAATTTCAGTCTGAATTTGGTAATAAGGAGTTCATGATCTGAGCCACAGTCAGCTCCTGGCCTTGTTTTTGTTGCCTATATAGAGCTTCTCAATCTTTGGCTGCATAGAATATAATCAATCTGATTTCGGTGTTGACCATCTGGTGATGTCCACGTGTAGAGTCTTCTCTTGTGTTGTTGGAAGAGGGTGTTTGCTATGACAAGTGCATTTTCTTGGCAAAATTCTATTAGTCTTTGCCCTGCTTCATTCCACATTCCAAGGCCAAATTTGCCTGTTACTCCAGGTGTTTCTTGACTTCCTACTTTTGCATTCCAGTCCCCTATAATGGAAAGGACATCTCTTTTGGGTGTTAGTTCTAAAAGGTCTTGTAGGTCTTCATAGAACTGTTCAACTTCAGCTTCTTCAGCGTTACTGATTGGGGCATAGACTTGGATTACTGTGATATTGAACGGTTTGCCTTGGAGACGAACAGAGATCATTCTGTCGTTTATGAGATTGCATCCAAGTACTGCATTTCAGACTCTTTTGTTGACCATGATGCCTACTCCATTTCTTCTGAGGAATTCCTGCCCACAGTAATAGATATAATGGTCATCTGAGTTAAATTCACCCTTTCCAGTCCATTTTAGTTCGCTGATTCCTAGAATGTCAACATTCACCCTTGCCATCTCTTGTTTGACCACTTCCAATTTGCCTTGATTCATGGACCTGACATTCCATGTTCCTATGCAATATTGCTCTTTACAGCATCAGATCTTGCTTCTATCACCAGTCACATCCACAACTGGATATTGTTTTTGCTTTGGCTCCATCCCTTCATTCTTTCTGGAGTTATTTCTCCACTGATCTCCAGTAGCATATTGGGCACCTAGTGACCTGGGGAGTTCCTCTTTTGGTATCCTATCATTTTGCCTTTTCATACTGTTCATGGGGTTCTCAAGGCAAGAATACTGAAGTGGCTTGCCATTCCCTTCTCCAGTGGACCACGTTCTGTCAGACCTCTCCACCATGACCCGCCCGTCTTGGGTTGCCCCACAGGCATGGCTTGGTTTCCTTGAGTTAGACAAGGCTGTGGTCCTAGTGTGATTAGATTGACTAGTTTTCTGTGAGTATGGTTTCAGTGTGTCTGCCCTCTGATGCCCTCTTGCAACACCTACCATCTTACTTGGGTTTCTCTTACCTTGGGTGTGGGGTATCTCTTCACAGCTGCTCCAGCAAAGCACAGCCGCTGCTCCTTACCTTGGACGAGGGGGCTAATAAGCCTCTTGATGAAAGTGAAAGAGGAGAATGAAAAAGTTGACTTAAAGCTCAACATTCAGATGAAGATCATGGCATCTGGTCCCATCACTTCATGGGAAATAGATGGGGAAACAGTGGGAACAGTGTCAGACTTTATTTTTTTGGGCTCCAAAATTACTGCAGATGGTGACTGCAGCCATGAAATTAAAAGATGCTTACTCCT
>NW_024074699.1:0-910 GCF_014754425.2 Oryx dammah
CTTATGGAAAGGTGACTTTTCAAAATGAAAGACCTGCATTGTACTGAGGCCTGAAAATATTTTTCCCAAGTAATATGACAGGGAAGTCTAGTGTGCTGCAGTCCGTGGGGTGGCAAAGAGTCGGATACGACTGAGCAACTAAACTGAACTGAACTATTACAGTCCTAGAATGACCATATAGAGCTGGACAACCTGGGGGAGGCACTGATGATGGAAATGTGCTGTTTACTCAAGAAAATGAAGATCTTTCCCCTCCTCCCCTCTTCTGCTGATTGTGAAAGTCTAACTGAGTACTTAGGGAAACACAATGCTTGTGAACCGTCCAAGTATCCTACTCTAGTAAATAACTTTTTTCTAGCACTTCGCTTCTTGCCTAATTAATTTCTTTCCAGTATTAAGCAGTAGTCACTCAGTTGTGTCTGACTTTTTGGGACCCCATCGACTGTAGCTCACTAGACTCCTCTGTCCATGGGATTCTCTAGGCAAAAATACTGGAGTGGGTTGCCATTTCCGACTCCAGGGGACCTTCCCAACTGTACATAAAGGAGACTTCCTTAATCTGCCGTAGAGTATACCCCTGGTTAATCTGTTACAGAAAACTGCCTTTTGAGTCTTTAAAGTATATACCAGTTCTATACCTCTGCTTGGCTGATTGTTTATTTATTCAGGTTTTAAGGTGAATGACCTGGAACTATTTGTTCCATTATGAGACATAAAAGACTGTGGTGCCAGAACTCTTTGCAGTCCTGGAAACAACTTCTAATGGTTTCACAGTGTCCCACTCTCTTTCTCTTTGCCTAGGGGAGTTGCCAGTGGCTGTCCCCTCTTCCTACTTCCAAGGGTACACGGAGGGAGCACTGAGACTGGACACACAGATGAGAGAGGCTCAGAGAGAAGTGGATGTGGGCAG
>NW_024074699.1:920-1214 GCF_014754425.2 Oryx dammah
CTTGAAGCTGGATTCTAAATCAAAATGACAATACCTTGTACTTGGCAGGACTTAAACCACCAAGTGTTTCACTTTCCTCATCCCAGGTTCTTCCTCAAAAACGGAAATATCATCAGCAGGGGCCTTACTGTGCTTTTTCCTTTTCACAGGCAGGGGCTGGGGCTCAAGAGAATGTCACAGAGGGGGCCACAGAGAGTGACATGGAATGATGCCTCTGGCCAGGTCCAGGTCTTCCTAAGCCATCCCTGGGCCAGTCTGGTAGGGCAGTGTGCCCAGAAAAGTCTCTGAGGAGTG
>NW_024074699.1:1224-2949 GCF_014754425.2 Oryx dammah
CAGACTCTACCCAGCTCCATGATGACCAGCATGGAGGGGGCACCAGAGGTGTGGCGAAGGGAACCAGATTACCTGAAGATGACTTCCACCCACACTGCTTCAGCTCACAATGGCCTCGTCCTCAGACACCTGGTTGCTCTGGTCTCCTATTCTCTCAGTCACCCGTGTCCATCCAAGCCTGAGAGCAAGAACCAAAATGCTCCAAAAACAAAAAGACAGTAGGTTAACAGGTATTTAGGAAGCTGGAGGATAAACTGAAAACCGGAGAGCCAGCCCCACCATGTGACTGCTGTCTCCTCTTATCTTGAAATCTGAGCAATTTCTCAATGGCTGGACCAGCAGAAAATCGAAGTGTCAAGCTGGTGCTTGGGTCAAAGAGCCCTTCCTCTGTGGGCACTGACCACCATCCCACAGGCCCATTTCCATCCCTTTCTTGGCCCACCATGCCGTGGCACCTCCAGAGGGAACCCCACGTCCAGTGCCAAGTGGTGGCAGAACCTGGTTCTATGGATTATGGCATCGACAGCATGGCTCTGGGCCACTTTTGAGAGCATGTGGCCCCCTCACCTCATTCTAGAGCACATGGCCATGGCAGACTCCTCACCTGCTTTGACCTTCACTCCAAACCTTGGTCTCAATAACCCATTTTTGGGTGGCAAATAGAATTGGGGATCCATTGGGGCAAACCAGGGTCTAGCTGAAGGTCACTTTGTGGGAAAGTGGGGGACCCAAGGTTTTGTGCAGCCACACCACACAATGTGGTCCCTGATGAAGGCTGAAGCGAGAGAAGCAGTGACTCAGCAGTGTCTGGAAACCACACTGCCCAACCAGTCACAGCTCCTGTTTCCTCCCAGAGAAAATCTCACCAGATCTTGGGGTCTCAAGTGGGATCTGCCAAGGAGTAGAGAAGGGATTTAAGAAGCAGGGAGGGGCATGGAGAGAGGGGAGGGGTGGTGCCTGTGGCCATGCCCATTGGACTGGCAGGGGCAGAGCATTAGGGTGGGGCTAGGGTGGGGGTGGGGGTGGGGCAGGTGGGTTCAGGTGGGGTGGGGGAAGTGGGAAGAGGCCTTTGTGTTCCAGGAGTGCCTGGGACACAGGTGCACACAGAAAGGCGAACAGATAGGAAGAACAGGGGCCTCACTCAGAATGTTGTGGGCCCTAAGGGGTGGTAGGCTACCAACAGGGGCACTACTTTGACCAGGAATGACTGAGAAAGTGGTTCTCCAAGTCAGCTGAGCCCAGACATCCTTGTTTTCTGGTAACCTGAAGGAATGCAGAGGCAATGGATCAGGCCAACGTGACTGGTACTGTGAAGCTGTCCCGGGTGATGGGAGATTGTATAACAGAGGCACATGTCACTCAGCTGTCCAGGGCGAGCACTTCCAACCCTGCCCAGTGCTCTGCAGATAGGTTCCTGTCACGAACAAATGCCAAGATTTTGTAAACTTTGAATAAGTCACAGACTTAGAAGATCATGATTGGTGAGCAAGTGAAGGAAAATAACCAGGACAAAGAATGTTGGGTGCTTACCAAAATCGAAGTTCCTGGGGAAGAAAGCTTGTACTTCTGCATATGTGCAAGTTACCTCTCAGGGATGTTAGTGTGCACACATGGATGTGTGTGCACGTGGATGCGTGTGCACATGTGCACACAGAAGCACCTGCCAGTATGCTTGTGATTATGAGCTATCGTAACAGACCTAGCCAGGTGATGGAAGTTGGATAG
>NW_024074700.1:0-674 GCF_014754425.2 Oryx dammah
CCCCTATCCCATAATCCTAATCCATACCTCGAACCCCAAACCCCAAACCCCAACCTGTACCAAGATCCCCAACCTCAAACCCAAATCCCAAACCCCTATCCCAAATCGCCAACCCCTAACCTCAATTCCAAACCCAAACCCATAATCCCAAGCCCGAACCACAAAACCCTAAACTGAACCCCAAACCCCAAAACCCCAACCCCAAATCCCAAATGCCTAACCCGTACCCCTAATCCCCAAATCCTGACCCGAACCCATAGCCCAAACCCCAAACCATGAACCCCTATCCCTAACCCGATCCCCAATCCCCAAACCCAAACCCCAAACCCTGAACCCGAACCCCTCAGCTGAACCCCAAACCCCGAACCAGCACCCCCAAAACCCGTATCCCGATCTCCAAACCCCAAACCGAAACCCCAAACCCGAACCCCTCTCCCGAACCCCAAACCCCAAACCCGGAACAGCATACCCCACACCCCTAACTCGAACCCTAAACCCCAATCCCCGATCCCCTAACCCCAAACCCCTAATCTGAACCCCAAACCCCGAACCTGAACCCCTATCCTGAACCCCAAACCCATAACTGATCCCCAAACTCCTCACCCAAACCTCAAACCCTGAACCCCAAACCCCTAACCCGAACCCCAAACCCCGATCCCTGAACCCCAGACCCG
>NW_024074700.1:774-2947 GCF_014754425.2 Oryx dammah
AACCTTGATCCCCGAACCGCAAATTCCGAACCCCGTCCCCAAACCCCTAACCCGATCCGTGAACCCCTAATCCAAACTCCTAACTCCAAACCCGAACCACGAACCCCTAACCCGAACTTCGAACCCCTAACTCGAACCCCAAACTCCAAACCCGAACCACGAACCCCAAACTCCAAACCGGAACAGTGAACCCCAAACCCCAAACTCCAAACCCGAACTGCAAACCCCAAACTCCAAACTTTGAACCCCAAACTCTAAACCCGAACTGCAAACCCCAAACCCCTAACCCCAAACCCCAACCTCGAGCCCCAAACCCTAAACCTGAACCGCGAACCCCAATCCGCAAACCTCGAACCCCAAACCCCTAACCCATACCACTAACCCCTAACCCAAACCGCAAACCCCTAAACCAAACCCTAAACCCAAACCGTGAACCCCAAACCCCAAATCCCTAATCTGAACCCTAAACCCCAAACCCAAACCGGGATCCCCTAACCTGAACCCCAAACTCCAACCCGAATTGTGAATCCGAACCCCAAACCCAAACCGCGTACCCCAAACCCCGAACCTGAAGCCTAACAAGTTGGGGGGATGCCCGAACCCTAACCCCAACCCTAACAATAAAACCCTAACATAAAAATAAACATTTCTGGCGAAGGCCCCGCCCCCTAAAAGGGAAAAGTTTACGCTTGGGATTCGAACTCTTGACCTACAGGACCAGCTTACCTAGCCACCAGCCTCTTTGCTTAACCGCTATGCTACGGAGGCTCTGTGAATCACTATGTGCTCCCGGGCCCTCTTCAAGCCTCGGCCCGCCAGAGCAGGCTAATAGAGAACTATGGGCCCTATTAGCGCTCACTGTAAGCCGTAACCCTAAAAGTAACCCGAACCCAGAGCCTGACCGTGACCCGAACCCTAACCCTAAGAAGAGGGGTGGGTTCCCCGAACCCTAATCCTAACCCCGAAGCTGAACCCTAACCCTAAGAAGTGGGGTGTTTGCCTGAACCCGAACCCTAATCCTATCAAGTGGGGGGGGGTTGCCCGAATCCTAACCCTAACCCTAACAATAAACCTCTAAAATAAAAATAAACTTTTATGGTCTTAGCCCTGCCTCTTGCGGTCCCCCGCCCCCTAAAAGCAAAAGGGTTAAACTCAGGGCTTGAACTCCTAACCTACAGGCCTCAGCCTGCAAAAGCTAGCTGCCAGTCTAACCGCTATACTACGGAGGCTTGCTCGCTTTAGTCTGCCTCCAGAGCCCTCTTCAAGCCTTGACCCGCCGGGTTTGGTTGTACGTGGGGGTGGGGCGCACCGTGAGCGCGTCGGGGGCGGGACGAACCTGGGCGGCTCGTCAGGGGCGTGGCTCACGTGAGCATGTCTGGGGCGGGGTGAACATGGCGGCGCGTCGGGGCCAGGGCTTCCCAGCTGTGCTCTCAGGGCTCGCCATTGCAGCTGGGAATGCTCATTTCGTGGGCTCCTGGGTCTCCGCCGATCGGCATCCAGCGAGCAGAGCAGAGGGGCGTGGACCACAGGTAAGGGAACTGGGACTCGGCGGAGCAGGGAACCACGTATTCCGCTCTCTTTGTTTGCACAGTCTCGGAGCCCACTAACATGGCGGTCGCAGAAAAGCCTGCCTTTGGGGTCAAGGCTTTTACCGCTTTACCCCTGCGCATAAAGCTCAGACCCGCGCGCTTTTCCCAAGCAGCCTAGTGTATTGCTTCCTACAGGTCTGGAGAGGATAACAGGCAGGAAGGCCAGGGGTCTCCAGACGGAGAAAATAGACCGCAAGTGTCAGACGTTTTTTTTTCCTCTCTCTTAAGAGGCAGGAGGAGACAAACAGGTGTTGCATTTTTTTCTCCATCTTGATACAAATTTAAAAGGTTTCTCTGAAAATTCTGTGTTACCATGACGACTCCTGGCTCCACCTGAATTTAACCTTTCTCAAACCTTGAGCTAAGCAATGCATTTTTTTTAATGGACATGTTTGTCTTAAGGTACATTAATGTACTATGTATTTACCCAAGACTCTGTCTTCAGGTCAGTTCCCCTTAAAGGCTCAGAAACGACTTGACAAACCAGTATGTTTTACTCATACCTTGTTCTCTTAATCTATGTGAATGAAACTATATATTTGCTTGGAAATCTGCCTTTCTTCAAGATTCATGTCCATCATTTT
>NW_024074701.1:0-2947 GCF_014754425.2 Oryx dammah
AGAGAAGACTCTACACATGGACACCACCAGATGGTCAACACCAAAATAAAATCGATTACATTATTTGCAGCTAAAGATGGAGAAGCTCCATACAGTCAGCAAAAACAAGACTGGGAGCTGACTATGGCTCAGATCATGAACTCCTTATTACCAAATTCAGACTTAAATTGAAGAAAGTAGGGAAAACCACTAGACAAATTCAGATATGACCTAAATTGAATTCCTTGTGATTATACAGTGGAAGTGAGAAATAGATTTAAGGGACTAGATCTGATAGATAGAGTGCCTGATGAACTATGGATGGAGGCTCGTGACATTGTACAGCAGACAGGGATCAAGACCATCCCCATGGAAAATAAATGCAAAAAGGCAAAATGGCTGTCTGGGGAGGGCTTAAAATAGCTATGAAAAGAAGAGAAGTCAAAAGCAAAGGAGAAAAGGAAAGATATAAACATCTGAATGCAGAGTTGCAAAGAATAGCACGAAGAGATAAGAAAGCCTTCCTCAGCGATCAATGCAAAGAAGTAGAGAGAAAGAACAAAATGGGAAAGACTAGAGATCTCTTCAAGAAAATTAGAGATACCAAGGGAACATTTCATGCAAAGATGGGCTCGATAAAGGACAGAAATGGTATGGATATAACAGAAGCAGAAGATATTAAGAAGAAGTGGCAAGAATACACAGAAGAACTGACAAAAAAAGATCTTCATGAAGAAGATAATCACGATGGTGTGATTACTCACCTAGAGCCAGACATCCTGGAATATGAAGTCAAGTGGGGCTTAGAAAGCTTCACTACGAGAAAAGTTAGTGGAGGTTATGGAATTACAGTTGAGCTATTTCAAACTCGGTAAGATGATTCTGTGAAAGTGCCACACTCAATATCCCAGCAAATTTTGGAAACTCAACAGTGGCCACAAGACTGGAAATGGTCAGTTTTCATTCCAATCACAAAGAATGGCAATGCCAAAAAGTGCTCAAACTACCACACACTTGCACTCATCTCACGTGCTAGTAAAGTAATGCTCAAAATTCTCCAAACCGGGCTTCAGCAATACATGAACGAGGATCTTTAAGATGTTCAAGCTGATTTTAGAAAAGGCAGAAGAACCAGAGATCACATTTCCAACTACTGATGGATCATCAACAAAGTAAAAGAGTTCCAGAAAAACATATATTTCTGCTTTATTGACTGTGTAGATCACAATAAACTGTGGAAACTTCTGAAAGAGATGGGAATACCAGATCACCTGACCTGCCTCTTGAGAAATCTGTATGCAGGTCAGGAAGCAATCGTTAGAAACGGACATGGAACAACAGACTTGTTCCAAATAGGAAAAGGAGTATGTCAAGGCTGTATACTGTCACCCTGCTTGTTTAACTTATATGCAGAGTACATCATGAAAAATGCCGGGCTGGGAGAAGTACAAGCTGGAATCAAGATTGCCGGAGGAAATGTCAATAAACTCAGATATGCAGATGACACCACCCTTATGGCAGAGGAGTGAAAGAGAAGAGTGAAAAAGTTGGCTTAAATCTCAACATTCAGAAAACGAAGATCATGACACCTAATCACATCAGTTCAGTTCAGTCACTCAGTCGTGTTTGACTCTTTGCAACCCCATGAATCGCAGCACACCAGGCCTTCCTTTCCATCACTAACACCCAGGGTTTACTAAGACTCACGTCCGTCGAGTCAGTGATGTCATCAGCCATCTCATCCTCTGTCATCCCCTCTTCTCCTGCCCCCCAGTCCCTCCAAGCATCACAGTCTTTTCCAATGAGTCAACTCTTCACACGAGGTGGCCAAAGTACTGGACTTTCAGCTTTAGCATCATTTGTTCCAAAGAAATCCCAGGGTTGATCTCCTTCAGAAGGGACTGGTTGGATCTCTTTGCAGTCCAAGGGACTCTCAAGAGTCTTCTCCAACACCACAGTTCAAAAGCATCAATCCTCGGTGCTCAGCCTTCTTCACAGTGCAATTCTCACATCCATACATGATCACAGGAAAAATCATAGCCTTGACTAGATGGACCTTAGTCAGCAAAGTAATGTTTCTGCTTTTGAATATGCTATCTAGGTTGGTCATAAATTTTCTTCCAAGGAGTAAGTGTCTTTTAATTTCATGGCTGCAATCACCATCTGCAGTGATTTTGGAGCCCCAAAAAATAAAGTCTGACACTGTTTCCACTGTTTCTCCATCTATTTCCCATGAAGTGATGGGACCGGATGCCATGATCTTCATTTTCTGAATGTTGATCTTTAATCCAACTTTTTCACTCTCCTCTTTTACTTTCATCAAGAGGCTTTTTATAGTTCCTCTTCACTTTCTTCACGGGAAATAGATGGGGAAACAGTGGAGTCAGTGTCGGACTTTATTTTGGGGGGCTCCAAAATACTGCAGATGGTGACTACAACTACGAAATTAAAAGACACTTACTCCTTGGAAGGAAAGTTATGACCAACCTAGACAGTACATTGAAAAGCAGAAATATTACTTTGCCAACAAAGGTCCGTCTAGTCAAGGCTATGGTTTTCCAAGTGGTCATACATGGATGTAAGAGTTGGACCGTGAAGTAAGCTGAGCACCGAAGAATTGATGCTTTTGAACTGTGGTGTTGGAGAAGACTCTTGAGAGTCCCTTGGACTGCAAGGAGATCCAACCAGTCCATTCTAAAGGAGATTAGCCCTGGATGTTCTTTGGAAGGAATGATGCTAAAGCTGAAACTCCAGTACTTTGGCCACCTTATGTGAAAAGATGACTTATTGGAAAAGACACTGATGCTGAGGTGGATTGGGGCCATAAGAGAAAGGGGACAACATAGGATGAGATGGCTGGATGGCATCACTAACTCGATAGATATGAGTCTGAGTGAACTCCGGGAGTTAGTGATGGCCAAGGAGGCCTGGCATGCTGCAATTCATGGGTCACAAACAGTCGGATACA
>NW_024074702.1:0-2946 GCF_014754425.2 Oryx dammah
CACATCATGGGCCCTGCACTCATCCCGGCAGGGCCCGGCCTTTGTTCAAGCCCCGACAAACTCTCCTGAGCTCTAAGCTCAGTTCTGGCACTGAACAATGCTGTGTCCTGCCTTTGTTGACGTCTCCGAGAAACACTCCTGCGCCCGCATCTCTGTCCCTGCCATGAACCAGGCTGGGTCATGCACCTATTCAAGGCCCTGACCAACATACCTGAGCCTGTATCTGACTCTCATGCTAGTTCCCTGCCTACTCGAGCCACCAGCAAACAATCCTGAGACAACAAGTAGTTCCATGCCTTGTAACTATGGAGTGAACCGCCATTGTTCATTCCCCCAGGAAACACTAGTGATCCCACATCCTGCTCACTGCACTCTAGAAGGCTGGGTCATGCCTTTGAACAAGACCCGACAAAAACTCCTGAGCCCTGGAAGACTAGGTCCCTGAAGTGAACCAGGATGAATCTTGCACTGGATAAACCTTCCAGCTAACACTCCACAGTGCACATCTGTGGTTCAAACTTCTGATAAATACTCCTGAGCCCACCTCTAGGTCTGTGCACTGAATCAGGCTGTGTCCTGCCCTTCTGCATGTACCTACAACATTCCTTAGCACACATCTGTGTCCCTGAACAGAACCAAGCTGGATCCTGCGCTTGTTCAAGCCCCTGAAAACGACTCCTGAGCTGACATTTAGGTCCTTTTGCTGATCCAGGCTGGTCCTGTGTTTGTTGAGACCCTAGAGACATGTGTGAGGCCACATATGATCCCTACACTGAACCAATCTGGACCTTGTACTTGACCAAGTACTCAACAAATATTCTGGAGCCCACATTTCGGTGCCTCTTCTGATCCAGACTGAGTCCTAACATTCTTCAAGCTCCAGACAATTGCTCCTGGGCCCACATCATGGTCCCTGAACTGAGTTCTGCTGGGTCCTGAACTGGTTCCACGCCCTGAACAACATCCTGAACCCATATCACACTCCCAGAACTCACGCAGGTTGGACCCTGCCTTTAGTCATGCCCCGACAAACATTCCTGAGCACACTATGTCGTCTCCTCACTGACCTAGGATGGGTCCTCCCCTTGTTCAAGGTGCCGGCCAACACTGCTGAGCCTCTCTCTGACTCTCTGGCTAGTCCTGCCCATATTCAAACCACGGACCTACAATCCTGAGCCCACAACTCACTCCCTGACTCTGAACTAAGGTGTGTCCTGCCCTGGTTAGTCCCCATAGGAAGCATTCAAAATCTGGCATTGCACTCGCTGCACTGAACAAGGTTCGACGTGCCTTTGTGCAAGACCCCAGCAAATGCTCCTGAGCCCACATTTTGTTACCTAAATGGACCACTTTGGTCTTGCCCTTGTTCAAGACCATGAAATACCCCTGAGCCAGCATCTCGGTCCCTGTACTGAACCAGGTTACTTTCTGCCAAATTAAAGCCTCAACAGATACTCCTGAATTGACATTTAAGGACCTACACTGACCCACGCTGGCTCAAGGACTTGTGCAAGACCCTTGCAAACACTCCCAAGCCTCCCTCCTGGTCGCTGCACCGAACCAGGCTGGGTTCTGCCCTTCTTCCACCCTGACAAATACTCCTGAGGCTCATTTCGGTGCTTACCCAGACCAGGCTGGGTCCTGCCCTTCTTCAAGGCCATGACAAATACTTCTGAACCCACGTGTCAGTGTCTGCACTGAACCAGGTTTGCTTCTTCCCACGTGCAACACTCTTGACAGACAACCCTGCACCCAAATGTCAGGTCCTGCACGAAATGAGGCTAAGTGCTTTCCATGTTCATGACCCCTAATATCAGGCCTGAACCTCCATCTTGAAGTATTTTGGGAGCTACCAATGTTGCATCCCTGCAAGTGCTCCTATGCCCACATCATGGGCCCTGCACTGACGCGGCAGGGCCCTGGCTTTGTTCAAGCCCCTGGCAAACACTCCTGGGTTCACATCTTGGTTCCGGCTCTGAACCATGCTGGGTCCTAACTTTGTTTACACCCCCGAGAAACACCTCTGCACCCACATCTACGTCCCTGCCATGAACCAGGCTGGGTCCTGCACTTATTCAAGGCCTATACCAACATAGCTGAGCCTACATCTGAGTCTTATGTTAGTTCCTGGGCTTATTCAAACCAAAGGCAATTAATCCTGAGCCAACAAGTAGCTCGATGCCTCAGAACTACAATGTGTACTGCCATTGTTCAGTCCATCAGGAAACACAGGTGATCCCACTCATGACACTCAAGAAGGCTGGGTCAAGCCTTTGAACAAAACCTGACAAACACTCCTGAGCCTTAGTACAATAGGTCCCTGCACTGAACCAGGCTGAATCTTGCACTACTAACGCCTCCAGCAAACAATTCCCAGCACACATCTGTTCTCCAGGCTTCCGAAAAATATTCCTGGACCCACCTCTAGGTCTGTGCAGTAAATTGGCTGGGTACTGCTCTTCTGCTTCACACCTACAACACTCCTTACTGCACATGTATGGCCCTGAATGGAACCAAGCTGGATCCTGTGCATGTTCAAGTCCCTGAAAATGACTCCTGAGCCCACATCCAGATCCCTTTGCTGACCCAGGTTGGACCTGCCCTTGTTCAGACTCCAAGAGACACGTGTGAGCCCACATAGGGTCCCTGCACTGAACCAAGCTGTGCCCTGTAATTGCACAAGCCCTTGACAAATATTCTGGAGCCCATATTTCGGTCACTCTACTGATCCAGACTGGGTCTTGGCCTTCTTCAAGCCCCAGACAATCGCTCCTGGACCCACATTGCGCTCCCTGACCTGAATTCTGCTGGGTCCTGAACTGGTTTCATGCCCTGATCCACACTCTTGAGCCCATATCTCACTCCCAGACCTCACCCAGGTTAGACCCTGCCTTTAGTCCAGCCCCGACAAACATTTCTAAGCCACAGTGTCATCTTTGCACTGAC
>NW_024074703.1:0-2946 GCF_014754425.2 Oryx dammah
GTGGCTATGGCAAAAATCAAAGAAAGGAAAATCTCATTTCTTAAAATCATAAAGACAAACCATTAGCCAGAGTGATCAAGGGAAAAAATAAATAAATAAAGGGGTGGCAGGGGGTGGGGGGTGGGGGGCATTAAGCACAGGCGGCTGCAAGAGCTGGCATGATAACCACAGGTGGCTGTGAGAGCCGGTGCACTAAGCGTGGCTGAGTGGAGCTACCTCAGGTCCAATGTCAGGGGCAGTGGCCTAGCGTGCCATGCTGCGACTGCACAGGAACGGCCCAGAGGAGCTAGCCTGCGTCCGAGGTCAGAGGCAGCAGCCAAGAGGAACTACCCCGCGTCTGAGGTCAGAGGCGGCTGGGAGGAGACACCTCACACCCGAGGCCAGGGACAGTGACGCTGAGGAGCCACCCCGAGCCTGATGCTAGGGGCGGCAGCTGGGAGAAGACACCTCACACTTGAGGCCAGGGGCAGTGACGCTGAGGAGCCACTCAGAGCCAAGTCCAGTGGCAGCAGCTGGGAGCAACCACCCACCCTGGAGGCCAGGGCCAGAGGCCAGGAGGAGGATCCCGAGGAACGGGTGGCTGCACAGGCACAGGAGGGCCTTGGGGAGCTATCCCACGCTGAAGGTCAGAAACGGTGGCGGTAAGGAGATACCCCTCGTTCAAAGTAAGAAGCTGCTGCTGTGCTTTGCTGGAGCAGCCATGAAGAGATACCCCACGCCCAAGGTAAGAGAAATCCAAGTAAGATGGTAGGTGTTGCAAGAGGGCATAAGAGGGCAGACATATTGAAACCATACTCACAAAAATCTAGTCAATCTAATCACACTAGGAACACAGCCTTGTCTAACTCAATGAAACCAAGCCATGCCTGTGGGGCAACCCAAGATGGGCGGGTCATGGTGGAGAGGTCTGACAGAGCATGGTCCATTGGAGAAGGGAATGGCAAGCCACTTCAGTATTCTTGCCTTAAGAACCCCATGAACAATGTGAAAAGACAAACTGATAGGATACCAAAAGAGGAACTCCCCAGGTCATTAGGTACCCAATATGCTACTGGAGATCAGTGAAAAAATAACTCCAGAAAGAATGAAGGGATGGAGCCAAAGCAAACACAATGCCAGTGATGGATGTGACTGTTGATAGAAACAAGGTCTGATGCTGTAAAGAGCAATATTGCATAGAAACCTGGAATGTCAGGTCCATGAATCAAGGCAAATTGGAAGTGGTCAAAAAGAGATGGCAAGAGTGAACATTGACATTCTAGGAATCAGAGAACTAAAATGGACTGGAATGGGTCAATTGAACTCAGAGGGCCATTATATCTACTACTGCAGGCAGGAATACCTCAGAAGAAATGGAGTAGCCCTCATGGTCAACAAGAAAGTCCAAAATGCAGTACTTGGATGCAACCTCAAAAACGACAAAATGATCTCTATTCATCTCCAAGGCAAACCATTCAGTTATCACAGTTATCCAAGTCTATGCCCCAACCAGTAACACTGAGGAAGCTGAAGTTGAACAGTTTTATGAAGACCTACAAGACCTTTTAGAACTAACGCCCCAAACAGAAGACCTTTTCAATGTAGGGGACTGGAATGCAAAAGTAGTAAGTCAAGAAGCACCTGGAGTAACAGGCAAATTTGCCTTGGAATGCGGAATGAAGCAGGGCAAAGACTAACAGAGTTTTGCCAAGAAAATGAACTGGTCATAGCAAACACCCTCTTCCAAAAATACGAGAAGACTCTACACATGGACATCACCAGATGGTCAACACCAAAATCAGATTGATTATATTCTTTGCAGCCAAAGATGGAGAAGCTCTATACAGTCAACAAAAATAAGACCAGGAGCTGACGGTGGCTAAGATCATGAACTCCTTATTGCCAAATTAAGACTTAAATTGAAGAAAGGAGGGAAAACCACTAGACCATTCAGGTATGACCTAAATCAAATCCCTTATGATTATACAGTGGAAATAAGAAATATATTTAAGGGCCTAGATCTGATAGATAGAGTGCCTGATGAGTTATGGACTGAGGTTCGTGACATTGTACAGGAGACAGGAATCAAGACCATCCCCATGGAAAAGGAATGCAAAAAAGCAAAACTGCTGTCTGGAGAGGTCTTACAAATAGCTGTGAAAAGAAGAGAAGCTAAAAGCAAAGGAGGAAAGGAAAGATATAAGCATCTGAATGCACAGTTCCAGAGAAAAGCAAGAAGAGATAAGAAAGCCTTCTTCAGCAATCAATGCAAAGAAATAGAGGAAAACAACAGAATGGGAAAGACTAGAGATCTCTTTGAGAAAATTAGAGATACCAAGGGAACATTTAATGCAAAGATAGGCTCAATAAAGGACAAAAATGGTATGGACCTAACAGAAGCAGAAGATATTAAGAAGAGGTGGCAAGAATACACAGAAGAACTGTACAAAAAAGATCTTCACAACCCAGATAATCATGATGATGTGATCACTCATCTAGAGCTAGACATCTTGGAAAGTGAAGTCAAGCAGGCCTTAGAAAGCATCACTATGAACAAAGCTAGTGGAGGTGATGGAATTCCAGTTGAGCTGTCTCAAATCCTGAAAGATGATGCTGTGAAAGTGCTGCACTTAATATGCCAATAAATTCGGAGAACTCAGCAGTGGCCACAGGACTGGAAAAGGTCAGTTTTCATTCTAATCCCAAAGAAAGGCAATGTCAAAGAATGCTCAAAGTATTGCACAATTGTACTAATCTCACATGCTAGTAAAGTAATGCTCAAAATTCTCCAAGCCAGGCTTCAGCAATACATGAACCGTGAAATCCCTGATGTTCAAGCTGGTTTTAGAAAAGGCAGAGGAACCAGAGATCAAATTGCCAACATCCGCTGGATCATGGAAAAAGCAAGAGAGTTCCAGAAAAAAAAAAAAATCTATTTTTACTTTATTGACTATGCCAAAGCCTTTG
>NW_024074704.1:0-2945 GCF_014754425.2 Oryx dammah
AAGCCAAAGAATGCTCAACCTACTGTACAATGGCACTCATCTCCCATGCTAGGAAAGTCATGCTCAAAATTCTCCAAGCCAGGCTTCAGCAATACGTGAACCGTGAACTTCCGGTTGTTCTAGCTGGTTTTAGAAAAGGCAGAGGAACCAGAGATCAACGGGCCAACATCCGCTGGATCATGGGAAAAAGCAAGAGATTTCCAGGAAAAACATCTATTTCTGCTTTATTGACTACACTCATGGTCATGTCTGGGCGGCGTACCACAGGCCTCAGTTTAATTCTGACCTTTCTATCTTCTGATTGCCCCTAGGATCTTAAGCTCACTCTTTCTGAGAAAGGGCTTCTTGCTGCAAACATCTGTAAAGTCCCTAATCTCTAGAAGACAGTAGAATACGCTCACATTGCCGCATGCCTTAAATCTTTAGCTTCTACCTATTTTAATTATTCCTAAACCTTAATTCCTGGGAGAATCCCGCCTGCTGGGTTGCCGATCTATGGGGTCGACCAGAGTCCAACACGACTCATGTGACTTAGCTGCAGCAGCAGCAGCAAACCCTAAGTTCAGCAAACTCCTTTGCCATAAACACTTGCTTCATAAATGGCCTTCAGATAGGAATCCCTCCCATGGGCTCAAGCTGCGGCCTCTGTGCTCACCCTGGAACACTCTTTAGGAAAAGTCTTTGAACAAGTGTCAGTGATTAACCTTATGAATTATTCTTGGAGCACAGCTGCAGAAGGCTTTATGCCTTCTCATGCTCCTCTCGGAAACAAGAAGCACCTTAACATTCTCTTGAGTCAGCTCAGCCCAGAAAAGGGAATAACAGGTCAGAATCACAAAGCCTAAGTCCTTCCTGGCGACCATGCCTTCAGAACAAAGGGAGGGGGATTAGCGGTCTTGCCTCCCTTTTGTCAGTAATGCCTATTGTGGTCCCCAACAACCTACTGTTTCAGGTGCTTGCTTTGTGTGAACACACATTGTCCTTTTAAGTATTCCCTAGATGTAGTCTAGGTAGTTAATCATGTATAGAATGTGCAACTTGTGTGGCTTGAAAAGATTAGCCACTGGGCCCCGCGCCCCTCCACGTCACCGCTAGCCAGTAGAGCAGCCTTAGGCCGCAGCTCCCTACTCCCCAAAGCGGCGGGAGATCCCAAGCAAGCCTCTCCCCTCCCCTGCCGACCTCGGAATAGCTCCCTACAGCCCTAGCTTCTCCTGCTCCCTGACCCGGAGCTGCAAGCGACCCCCAGGTGCCCGCGCACGCGCGCCCAGTACCCGCGCTTCTCCTGGCGAGAGCGGCTCGAGCCTCCTTTCCTCTGGGCACCGAGCGAGCCCCATTTTCATGTTGGCACAGGGTCCACCAGCACGCGCGGCTGCATATGCCTTCCTGCCAATGCTGCAGGGCGCAAGCCCTGCCTTCTTGCGCACGGGGTGGAGCCCGCCACCCGCGGCGCGTGCCCCCACATCCTGCGCTCAGGGCGTGCACGAGACCCCGCTTCCTGTGCGCCGGGGAACGTTTGCCTTCCCCGCACCCCGGCATGCGTGGCTCGAAACTCCCCTTCCTGCACAGGTGGCGCAAGCACCCCCATTCCTTTGTGCGCTTCGGGGCCCCAGAACCTCGTGCCAGCGCCACCCCAGAACCTGGTGCAAGCACATGCCGGCCAGCCCTACCCCGGAACGAGGGACGAGAGCCCCCATCCCATTTTCTACCCAGGCTGCAAGGCGCCAGCTCTCTCTTCTTGCGCGTGCAGGGCCCCACGCCACAGGCCACACGTGCCTCTTTTCCTGGGCGCACGGGATCAGCCCTCTTCTGTGCACTTGTGGCACGACTCGAGGCTCCACTTCTTGAGTGCGCCAGCTCTCCAGGCCTGGCGGTGAAAACCCTAGAAGCTGCATGTGCGGCGGAGCACGATCCCCCACACCTTTCTGCACACGTGCAGGGCCTGCCTATCCCCGGGAGCACTCAGCGCCAGCACGTGACACCCCCATTCCTGCTAGCCTGGCGCAGGATGAGCACCCGGTTGCCTGCGCGCGTGTCCTCAGCACCTCCAGAAACTTTTCCTGCCCGAGCGGACCATCCCTCCTCTCAGCACGCGGGGCCCCTTCCTGACCACATGAAGCTCCCTGACCCCTGCTTCCTGGGCGCATGTCGCAAGCCCCCCTTTTGTGCACTCCCGCAGCCCCTGGGGTCGGGAATCCTTCCCCTCACACAAAGAGCTCCCCAGTCGAAAACCGTGTTCCCTCAACTGCCAAGAAGGGGGTCCACACTCTAGGGCTCCTCGGCCTGAATGTTGACCTTTAAGCCAACTTTTTCCCTCTCCTCTTTCAGTTTCATCCAGAGGCCTTTTAGTTCCTCTTCACCTTCTGCCATAAGGGTGGTGTCATCTGCATATCTGAGGTTTTTGATGTTTCTCCCGGCAATCTTCATTCCAGCTTATATTTCTTCAAGTCCAGCGTTTCTAATGATGTAGTCTGCATAGAAGTTAAATAAGTTGGGTCTCAATATACAGCCTTGATGTACTCCTTTTCCTATTTGAAACAAGGCTGTTGTTCCATGTCCACTTCTAACTGTTGCTTACTATCCTGCATACAGATTCCTCAAGAGGCAGGTCAGGTGGTCTGGTATTTCCATCTCTTTCAGAATTTTCCACAGTTTATTGTGATCCACACAGTCAAAGGCTTTGGCAGAGTCAATAAATCATCCAAAAATGTAAATTTTGTACCAGAAGTGCAGATCTGTAAACACTCTTGCAATAGCCTAGTTTAAAGAAAAAACAGGAAATCACAAGCACCAAACCAAGGGGTACAAATTTGACACAGACATCACGGATTCCTTGGATGATTGTGCTTCTGTCTTCTAGATGCATCTTCTGCCTCTGACAAGTCTTATGTTTCAGGTGAGTGTGTGCCCTTTGGGCTTTCTTATTCTCGGGATCCAGCGCCAGCCCC
>NW_024074705.1:0-2944 GCF_014754425.2 Oryx dammah
TCAACTTCAGCTTCTTCAGCATTACTGGTTGGGGCATAGACTTGGATAACTGAGATATTGAATGGTTTGCCTTGGAGATGAACAGAGATCATGCTGTTGTTTTTGAGATTGCATCCAAGTACTGGATTTCGGACTCTTTTGTTGACCATGATGGCTACTCCATTTCTTCTGAGGGATTCCTGCCCTCAGTAGTAGATATAATGGTCATCTGAGTTAAATTCACCCATTCCAGTCCATTTTAGTTCGCTGATTCGTAGAATGTCGACGTTCACCCTTGCCATCTCTTGTTTGACCACTTCCAATTTGCCTTGATTCATGGACCTGACATTCCAGGTTCCTATGCAATATTGCTCTGGCACACTAAGCGCAGGGGGCTGCGAGGGCCGGCTGGCGCACTAAGCGCAGCCGTGAGGAGCTACCCCGCGTCCAAGGTCAGTGGCAGCCGGGAGGAGCTACCCCGCGTCTGAGGCCAGGCGCAGCTGGGTGGAGACACCCCTCGTCTGAGGTCAGGTTTGCCAGGAGAAACCACCTCTCGCCTGAGGCCAGGGGCTGTGACCCTGAGGAGCCACCTGAGCCTGAGGCCAGGGGCGGCAGCTGGGAGGAGCCACCTCATGCCCGAGGCCAGGGGCGGTGACCCTGAGGAGCCACCCCGAGCCCGAGGCCAGGGGCGGCAGCTCGGAGGAGCCACCCATGCCCGAGGCCAGGGGCAGCAGCTGGGAGGAGCCACCCACGCCTGAGGCCAGGGCCAGCGGCTGCGCAGGTGCAGGAGGGCCTAGAGGAGCTATCCCACGTTGAAGGTCAGGAACGGCGGCGGTAAGGAGATACCCCTCGTCCAAAGTAAGGAGCAGCGGCTGGGCTTTGCTGGAGCAGCCGTGAAGAGATACCCCACACCCAAGGTAAGAGAAACCCAAATAAGATGGTAGGTGTTGCAAGAGGGCATCAGAGGGCAGACACACTGAAATCATACTCAGAGAAAACTAGTCAATCTAATCACACTAGGACTACAGCCTTGTCTAACTCAATGAAACCAAGCCATGCCCATGGGGCAACCCAAGACGGGTGGGTCATGGTGGAGAGATCTGACAGAATGTGGTCCACTGGAGAAGGGAATGGCAAGCCACTTCAGTATTCTTGCCTTGAGAACCACATGAACAGTATGAAAAGGCAAAATGATAGGATACCGAAAGAGGAACTCCCCAGGCCGTTAGGTGCCCAATATGCTACTGGAACAAGGGTGGTTTATTGAATTCTGTGTGAGTATATATACCATATTACAAGGTAGCTTTTTCAGATAAAGATCAAAAGACCAGACTTTACAAGTTACCAAGGAAACAAGGAGCAATAGAGGCCATAAAGCCAAAAGGCAATCCATATCAAAAGAGGGTCACAGATAATCCCTTTCACCATATGGAAAGGCTAATGAAGGAAATCCCATGCATCCCACCTCTATGATCTCAGTCCTGGGAGTGGCTTGTCACTCCTCTTGCTCCTGACAGGAACTGATAAGGAACAGAGGGCTCAAGAGAGAAAGGAAACAGCACATAGGAATCCTATTGTTAAACATTCCATGATAGGTAGCCTTTCCCTTATCCAGGGGATCTTCCCATCCCAGGGAGTGAACCCAGATCTCCCGCGTTGCAGGCGGATTCTTTACCAGCTGAGCCACAAGGGAAGCCCAAGAATACTGGGGTGGGTAGCCTATGTCTCCTCCAGAAGATGTTCCAGACCCAGGAATGGAACTAGGGTCTTCTGTATTGCAGGCATGACATGCAAAAATTAGTTAGTCCTTGTTTTCATTTATTACAACTGATGAAATTAAATAGGTTTTTACATTTTTCAGTCTGTAATTCTTCTGATGTGAACTGATGTTCAACAGCCATTGCCTGTTTTATATTGGGTCATTTGTGGGACTTCTTTGGTCACTCATATTTAATTACTTTGCACTTAGAAAATATGATCCTTCTGTCACATACCTCTCCTAATTGTCCTACCTTTGGCTTTACTAGTGTGTAATTTTGAACTCCTTATTACCAAATTCAGACTTAAATTGAAGAAAGTAGGGAAAACTGCTAGACCATTCAGGTATGACCTCAATCAAATTGCTTATGATTATACAGTGGAAGTGAGAAATAGATTTAAGGGCCTAGATCTGATAGATAGAGTGCCTGATGAACTATGGAATGAGGTTCGTGACATTGTACAGGAGACAGGGATCAAAACCATCCCCATGGAAAAGAAATGCAAAAAAGCACAATGGCTGTCTGAGGAGGCCTTACAAATAGCTGTGAAAAGAAGAGAAGCGAAAAGCAAAGGAGAAAAGGAAAGATATAAGCATCTGAATGCAGAGTTCCAAAGAATAGCAAGAAGAGATAAGAAAGTCTTCTTCAGTGATCAATACAAAGAAATAGAGGGAAAGAACAGAATGGGAAAGACTAGAGATCTCTTCTAGAAAATTAGAGATACCAAGGGAACATTTCACGCAAAGATGGGCTCGATCAAGGACAGAAATGATATGGACCTAACAGAAGCAGAAGATATTAAGAAGAGGTGGCAAGAATACACAGAAGAACTGTACAAAAAAGATCTTCACAACCCAGAGAATCACGATGGTGTGATCACTCATCTAGAGCCAGACATCCTGGAATGTGAAGTCAAGTGGGCCTTAGAAGGCATCACTACGAACAAATCTAGTGGAGATGATGGAATTCCAGTTGAGCTATTTCAAATCCTGAAAGATGATGCTGTGAAAGTGCTGCACTCAATATGTCAGCAAATTGGGAAAACTCAGCAGTGGCCACAGGACTGAAAAAGGTCAGTTTTCATTCCAATCCCAAAGAAAGGCAATGCCAAAGAATGCCCAAACCACTGCACAATTGCACTCATCTCACATGCTAGTAAAGTAATGCTCAAAATTCTCCAAGCCAGGCTTTAGCAATACGTGAAC
>NW_024074707.1:0-2943 GCF_014754425.2 Oryx dammah
TTCCGGGAGGCTCTTGGCGCCCCCGCATGGAAGCCGCGTGCACAGCAGGCTGGAAAGCAAGCCTCCATGGTGGAAGAGCAGGCAGCCCAGCTGCGAGTGTCTGCAAGGCCTGGCTGGGAAATCCCAAGTGCGCCTCCAGAACGGCAGAGCTCCAGCTCTGCTCAGAGGCCCAATCTGGCAGAGTCCCTGGGGTGAGGCTCCTTTGCTCTGGGCGACACTTGCCCAGAATTGCCTCGTTGCTAGTGTTCCTGACAAGGAAGGAGGATGCTGCCCCAGGCTGGGATATGCCACTGGCGCCTTCCTGGCCTCACCTTCTCTCCTGCCTTGCCTTTGCAGCTAGGGCCCAGACACCCTTGGGGAGGCTTTAGGGGCCGGTGGATTTCACGCTGCCAAGGGCTCCTTCACTTAGCACGGTGTCAGACGGGAGGGAAGCCCAACTGCCAGGCTTCTCCCGATGGGGCTTGGCTGCCCGGACTCAGCGCAGCACGGAGAGCACCAGGCTCCCAGGGCCCCTGGGTTGGGGCGGAAGCCCCACAAAGCGGAGGCTGAGACCCTGCTCGCCTGCCAGTGCTTGACAGACCGAGTGTCCCTAGGGCCCTCCTCCCCAGCACAGACGCGTGCAAGTGTTTGGGGACTTCCCCTGCGGTTCTGAGCTCCCGCCCACAGCCCCAGCTCAGGGAAGCAGCTCCGGAGCCAAGAACTCCGGGGGGCGTTTGGCGCTCCAGCATGGAAGCCGAGTGCACAGCACACTGGAAAGCGAGCCTCCTCGGGGAAGAGCAGGCAGCCCAGGTGCTTGCGTCTGCAAGGTCTGGCTGGGAAATCCCAAGTGCGCCTCCAGAACGGCAGAGCTCCAGCTCTGCTCAGAGGCCCGATCTGGCAGAGTCCCTGGTGTGAGACTGTCTGCCCTGGGCGACACTTTCTCAGATTGTCTTGCTGCTAGTGTTCCTGCCCCGAAGGAGCATGCTTCCCCAGGCTGGGAGACTCCACTTTCGCCTTCCTGGCCTCAGCACCTCTCCTGCCTTGCCTTTGCACCTAGGGCCCAGTCGACCTTGTGGAGGCTTTAGGGGCCGGTGGTTTTCACCCTGCCAAGTGCTCCAGCACTTAGCGCTGTGTCAGACGGGAGGGAAGCCCAACTGCAAGGCGTCTCCCGCTGGGTCTTGGCCGCCCGGACTCAGCGCAGCACGGAGAACACCAGCTCACAAGGCCCCTGTGTGGGGGAGGCAACCCCACAACGCGGAGGCTGAGACCCTGCTCTCCTACCAGTGCTTGACACACCGAATTTCCCTAGAGCTCTCCTCCACAGCACAGCCGCGTGCAAGGCGTTTGGGACTGCCCATGCAGTTCTAAGCTCTCGCCCACAGCCCGAGCTCAAGGAAGCAGCCCCGGAGCCAAGAACTCCGGGAGGCGCTTGGCGCCCCCGCATGGAAGCCGAGTGCACAGCACGCTGGAAAGCAAGCCTCCTTGTTGGAAGAGCAGGCAGCCCAGCTGCGTGCGTCTGCAAGGCCTGGCTGGGAAATCCCAAGTGCGCCCCCAGAACGGCAGAGCTCCAGCTCTGCTCAGAGGCCCAATCTGGCAGAGTCCCTGGGGTGAGGCTGCTCTGCTCTGGGCGACACTTGCCCAGAATTGCCTCGTTGCTAGTGTTCCTGACAAGGAAGGAGCATGCTGCCCCAGGCTGGGATATGCCACTGGCGGCTTCCTGGCCTCAGCTCCTCTCCTGCCTTGCCTTTACACCTAGGGCCCAGGCGCCCTTGTGGAGTTTTTAGGGGCTGGTGGCTTTCACCCTGCCAAGGGCTATAGCACTTAGCGCTGTGTCAGAAGGAAGAGAAGCCCAACTGAAAGTCTTCTGCTGGGGCTTGGTCACCCGTACTCTTGCAGCACGGAGAGCACCAGGCTTCCAGGTCCCCTGGGTGGGGGAGGAAGCCCCACACCGGGGAGGCTGAGACCCTGCTCGCCTGCCAGTGCTTCACAGACCGAGTTTCCCTAGGGCTCTCTTCCCAGCACAGACACGTGCTTGTGTTTGGGAATTGCTCCTGCGGTTCTGAGCTCCGGCCCACAGCCCAAGCTCAGGGAAGCAGCCCTGGAGCCAAGACCTCCCGGAGGCGCATGTCGTCTCCGCATGGAAGCCGAGTGTACAGCACGCTGGAAAGCAAGCCTCCTCGGGGGAAAAGCAGGCAGCCCAGCTGCGTGCGTCTGCAAGGCCTGGCTGGGAAATCCCAAGTGCGCCTCCAGAACGGAGGAGCTCCAGCTCTGCTCAGGCTGGTCTGGCAGAATCCCTGGTATGAGGCTGCTCTGCCTTGGGCGAGAATTGCCCAGACTTGCCTCGCTGCTAGTGTTCCTTCCCATTAAGGAGCATGTTGCCCCAGGCTGGGAGACGCCACTGGTGCCTTCCTGGCCTCAGCTCCTCTCCTGCCTTGCCTTTGCACCTAGGGCACAGGCGCCCTTGGGGAGGCTTTAGGGGCCGGTGGCTTTCACCCTGCCAAGGGCTACAACACTTAGCGCTGTGTCAGAAGGAAGGGAAGCCCAACTGAAAGGCTTCTGCTGGGGGTTGGCCACCCGACTCAGAGCAGCACGGAGAGCACCAGGCTCCCAGGGCCCCTGGGTTGGGGAGGAAGCCCCACAACGCGGAGGCTGAGACCCTGCTCAACTGCCAGTCCTTGACAGACCGAGTTTCCCTAGGGCTCTCCTCCCCAGCCCAGACGCGTGCTTGTCTTTGGGAACTGCTCCTGCGGTTCTGAGCTCCGGCCCACAGCCCCAGCTCAGGGAAGCAGCCCTGGAGCCAAGACCTCCGGGAGGCACGTGGCATCTCCGCATGGAAGCCGAGTGTACAGCACGCTGGAAAGCAAGCCTCCTCGGGGGAAGAGCAGGCAGCCCAGCTGCGTGCGTCTGCAAGGCCTGTCTGGGAAATCCCAAGTGCGCCTCCAGAACTGCAGAGCTCCAGCTCTG
>NW_024074708.1:0-2943 GCF_014754425.2 Oryx dammah
TGAAATTAAAAGACGCTTACTCCTTGGAAGAAAAGTTATGACCAACCCTGATAGCATATTCAAAAGCAGAGACATTACTTTGCCGACTAAGATCAGTCTTGTCAAGTCTATGGTTTTTCCAGTAGTCATGTATGGATGTGAGAGTTGGACTGTGAAGAAGGCTGAGTGCCAAAGAATTGATGCTTTTGAACTGTGGTGTTGGAGAAGACTCTTGAGAGTCCCTTGGACTGCAAGGACATCCAACCAGTCCATTCTGAAGGAGATCAGCCCTGGGATTTCTTTGGAAGGAATGATGCTAAAGCTGAAACTGTAGTACTTTGGCCACCTCATGCGAAGAGTTGACTCATTGGAGAAGACTTTGAGGCTGGGAGGGATTGGGGGCAGGAGGAGAAGGGGACGACCCAGGATGAGATGTCTGGATGGCATGCCAGCTTTAGTTGTGTCTGTTTTCTCTTTTAACTTTGTTTTTGATTAATCATGCATTTTAATATGCCTCAGAATTTTAATTGAATGCTGCATATATGAAGACATGTGTTGATTTTGTGTAATGTTATCATTCTTCACAGAGAAGTTAGTTTTTATGGTTATCGGTTATTTTTTCTGACAGGCAGAAAGATTGTAGGTGGATGAGTCTGATGTGGTCTAAATTTAATTTAGAAGTGCTTAGGGCTGGTATATATCTTTTTTATCTTTACTTCAACAGTTCAATGTTCCCACACACAATGTGAGCATCTTGGGGTTTCCAAAAAAAAAAAAAATCCTGGGTTTTTTCATAAAAGGCCTTCTATTAATTTTTTGGGAGGCCTAGACCTCAATCCGGGGCTTCCCTGGTAGCTCAATAGTAAAGAATCTGCCTGCCAATGCAGGAAACACAGGTTCAATCAATGGGTCAGGAATATCCTCTGGAGAAGGAAATGGCAACACACTCCAGTATTCTTGCCTGGGAAATCCCAGGGACAGAGGAGCCTTGGGATCTATAGTCCGTTGGGTCTTGAAAGAGTTGGACATGACTTAGCAACTAAACAGTAACAACAGACCTCAATCCACTGCCTCACCTGTACTGTATAGAGGAAAAGTACCTGCTCAGGTATTTAGCCTACCTGAGTCTGCTTTCTGCTGAGTTTCTTGAAGTTGCACCTTGAATATAAGCTGCACCTTACAGCAGAGTATTTGACATAAATTTCAAAAGTAAATTTGAAATAGATTTTGGGCTCAATTCTGTATGGTTCTCTCCTTTTCAGGATTTTGCTTGTCGATCTCAGGTGCTTTGGCACATATTACTAGCATCAACGTCTGTTTCTAGCTACTGATGAGGTACTCCCTTTGTGCTTAAACTCTGTTCTTCAGTGAACTAGAAAATGCATTCAGGAGAACGACTAGAGCAAATGCAGATTTCACACTGCTATATGTCCCTTCTCTTAGTTATTATGGTCCCTTAAGCCCTGTCCCTGCTGCTTTCTCTCAAATGATTATCAAATATTTTATTTCCATAATTTTTAAAGAAGAAATCTTCTGAAATTCACTAATTTTAATTTATTTATAGGCTTTTTTTGACTTATCAAGATTACCTCCTTTCTATTTTCTTGATTTTGAAACAGTTAATACGTTTTACCTTTTTTTCTACACTAATAAAATTGTTGAAACATAATTTTTTTTCCAAACTTCAGTCAGAACTAGATGTTTAGATATGATTATTTTTTTATTCTTTGTTATACTTATTTGTTATTCTCCAGAGCCTCTGAAATTGGAAATACTGATAACTGGACAGCCACTTGGGAATCAGAGATGAACATTACATATGAGGATAATATAAATTCTCTATCTTTTTAGATTGCTTACCTTTGGAAAGATGCAAGAGAGGGAAATAGATATCTGGTTTAAGCTTGTGCATCTGAGAGTTCTTTTTGTTAAAGCAGTTTATTTTTTACCCAAAGTCATACAAGTCTTGCTATGTTATTGTATTCATTTACATGCCTATCTCTGTCACCAGTATATTAGCAGATGAAGGGCATAAAACATTTAATATTCATTCTCTTTTCATCTTATAACATGTTATGTAAAGAAGCTATATGATGGGGGTATGTACTTTGGTAGAACAATATATTCATACTATTTTTCAGATATTTGACCAATCAGTTCTCATTTGCTTAGGTATTAGTCTTTGGGGTGGTGTTTTAGTTGCTAAGTCATGTCTGGCTCTTGCAGCCCCATGGACTGCAGCAGCGTGCCAGGCTCTTCTGTCTAAGGGATTCTCCAGGCAAGAATACTGGAGTGGGTTGCCATTCCTTCTCCAATGGATCTTCCTGACCAAAGGACTGAACCTGGGTCTCCTGGATTGCAGGAAGATTCTTTACCAACTGAGCTGTGAGGGAAGCCCTGTTAGTTTTTCAGTTCAGTTCAAATCAGTCGCTCAGTCTTGTCCAACTCTTTGCGACCCCATGAATCGCAGCACGCCAGGCCTACCTGTCCATCACCATCTCCCGGAGTTCACTCAGATTCACGTCCATCAAGTCCGTGATGCCATCCAGCCATCTCATCCTCGGTCGTCCCCTTCTCCTCCTGCCCCCAATCTCTCCTAGCATCAGAGTCTTTTCCAATGAGTCAACTCTTCTCATGAGGTGGCCAAAGTACTGGAGTTTCAGCTTTAGCATCATTCCTTCCAAAGAAATCCCAGGGCTGATCTCCTTCAGAATGGACTGGTTGGATCTCCTTGCAGTCCAAGGGACTCTCAAGAGTATTCTCCAACACCACAGTTCAAACACATCAATTCTTCGGCGCTCAGCCTTCTTCACAGTCCAACTCTTACATCCATACATGACCACTGGAAAAACCATAGCTTTGAGTAGACGGACCTTAGTTGGCAAAGTAATGTCTCTGCTTTTGAACATACTATCTAGGTTGGTCATAACTTTTCTTCCAAGGAGTAAGCGTCTTTTAATTTCA
>NW_024074709.1:0-2942 GCF_014754425.2 Oryx dammah
TCAACCACTTGTAAAAGAATGAAACTAGAACACTTTCTAACACCATACACAAAATTAAACTCAAAATGGATTAAGGATCTAAACGTAAGACCAGAAACTATAAAACTCCTAGAGGAGAACATAGGCAAAATACTCTCTGACATAAATCACAGCAGGATCCTCTATGATCCACCTCCCAGAATACTTGAAATAAAAGCAAAAATAAACAAATGGGATCTAATTAAACTTAAAAGCTCCTGTACAACACAGGAAACTATAAGCAAGGTGAAAATACAGCTTTTGGAAAGGGAGAAAATAATAGCAAATGAAGCAACTGACAAACAACTAATCTCAAAAATATACAAGCAACTCCTGCAACTCAATTCCAGAAAAATAAATGACCCAAGCAAAAAATGGGTCAAAGAACTAAATAGACATTTCTCCAAAGAAGACATACGGATGGTTAACAAACATGTGACAAGATGCTCAACATCACTCATTATCAGAGAAATGCAAATCAAAACCACAATGAGGTACCATTTCACACCAGACAGAATGGCTGCAATCCAAAAGTCTACAAGCAATAAATGCCGGAGAGGGTGTGGAGAAAAGGGAACCCTCTTACACTGTTGGTGGGAGTGCAAACTAGTACAATCACTAAGAACAGTGTGGAGATTCCTTAAAAAACTGGAAATAGAACTGCCTTATGACCCAGCAATCCCACTGCTGGGCATACACACTGAGGAAACCAGAATTGAAAGAGACACATGTACCCCAATGTTCATCGCAGCACTGTTTATAATAGCCAGGACATGGAAGCAACCTAGATGTCCATCAGCAGATGAATGGATAAGAAAGCTGTGGTACATATACACAATGGAGAATTACCCAGCCATTAAAAAGAATACATTTGCATCAGTTCTAATGAGGTGGATGAAACTGGAGCTGATTATACAGAGTGAAGTAAGCCAGAAAGAAAAACACCAATACAGTATACTAATGCATATATATGGAATTTAGAAAGATGATAACGACTCTGTATGCAAGACAGCAAAAGAGACACAGATGTATAGAACAGTCTTTTGGACTCTGTGGGAGAGGGAGAGGGTGGGATGATTTGGGAGAATGGCATTGAAACATGTATAATATCATATATGAAATGAGTCACCAGTTCAGGTTCAATGCATGATACTGGATGCTTGAGGCCTGTGCACTGAGATACCCAGAGGGATGGTATGGGGAGGGAGGATGGAGGGGGGTTCAGGATAGGGAACATGTGTATACCTGTGGCGAATTCATGTTGATGTATGGCAAAACCAATACAATATTGTAAAGTAATTAATCTCCAATTAAAATAAATAAATTACAAAAAAGAAATCCAAAAAATAAAAATAAAAATAAATTGTTTTTCTTATGTTTCATCAAATGATGGATCTAAGACTCTCAATTGAGTATAGTATGTGAATATGAGGAAAAACTTGCCTCTGAGTTATGGTTGCAGTCTTTCTATAATAATGGTTTAAAAATTAGGGATGAGTTTGTGTACCTTTCATCATAATATAACTTTTGAATTCATGGAAAACAGAAAAAAAAAATGTGTTCAGGGCCGGAATTGCTTGATCTTGCATGATTATTCATATAAATTCTAATCAGTACATTTTCCAATATGATAATTCTTAAAATAACCATTTTTAACAAAAATCCTCAAGTTTATGTATGATGAAACTTTGCTCTTTTTACCTTCTTTACTCCTATTGATTAGGCATATCACTTAAAGAGGCAATGAAATGAATTGTATGTACAAGCTATTATCTCAGAATAGTCACAAATATGAGAAAGTTATAACACACCTTAGCTACTGATAATCAAAAGATCAGCTTAACATCAAGCTTTTATTTAAATATGCAACTGACCACAGTAAATGCAGTCATATTTGGTTTCCAGTAATATTTGTTTTGTTAGCTAGGTTCCTGTATAATAGGTTCCAGTTTCATCCACCTCATTAGAATTGATTCAAATGTATTCTTTTTAATGGTTGAGTAATACTCCATTGTGTATACATACCACAGCTTTCTTATCCATTCATCTGCTGATGGACATCTAGGTTGCCTCCATGTCCTGGCTATTATAAACAGTGCTACGATGAACATTGGGGTACACGAGTTTCTTTCAATTCTGGTTTCCTTGGTGTGTATGCCCAGCAATGGGATTGCTGGGTCATAAAGCAGTTCCGTTTCCAGTGTTTTAAGGAATCTCCACACTGTTCTCCATAGTGGCTGTACTAGTTTGCATTCCCACCAACAGTGTAAGAAGGTACCTCAACATAATAAAAGCTATCTATGACAAACCCACAGCAAACATTATTCTCAATGGTGAAAAATTGAAAGCATTTCCCCTAAAGTCAGGGACAAGACAAGGGTGCCCACTTTCACCATTACTATTCAACATAGTTTTGGAAGTTTTGGCCACAGCCATCAGAGCAGAAAAAGAAATAAAAGGAATCCAAATTGGAAAAGAAGAGGTAAAACTCTCACTGTTTGCAGATGACATGATCCTCTACATAGAGAACCCTAAGACTCCATCAGAAAATTACTAGAGCTAATCAATGAATATAATAAAGTTGCAGGATATAAAATCAACAGAGAAATCCCTTGCATTCCTATACACTAATAATGAGAAAATAGAGAAATTAAGGAAAGAATTCCATTCACCATTGCAATGAAAAGAATAAAATACTTAGGAATATATCTACCTAAAGAAACCAAAGACCTATATATAGAAAACTATAAGACACTGATGACAGAAATCAAAGAGGACATGAATAGATGGAGAAATATACCATGTTCATGGATCGGAAGAATCAATATAGTGAAAATGAGTATACTATCCAAAGCAATGTATAGATTCAATGCAATTCCTATCAAGCTACCAACGGTATTTTTCACAGAGCTAGAACGAATAAT
>NW_024074710.1:0-2122 GCF_014754425.2 Oryx dammah
ATCGAGCTTTGAGGAGGAAACGGGGCTCCTCTTGATGTGGGCGGGAGCCTCGGTGTTCCTCTCGAGTGGAGGTGGGTATGTTGGGTAACTTCCTGAGTTGCAGCAAGGGTGTGAAGGACCCTTTCGAAGTTCAAGAGGGAAGGGATGATTTGCCTCGAGACGCCTCAGCGGAAAAGGGCCTCATCTCACCTGGAGGGGGAACCTCCTTGATTTCGCGATTTGCGGCGGGACCTACTCGAGTTACGACGGGGACCTCTGGGACCCTCTCTTGTGGCCTCAGGACAGGCCAGTCTCCATGCGATTTGCAAGGGGCCTGTCGGGATTCCTCTGCAGTCGGTGCCGGGTCTTAAAACCTCTTGAGAGTCTGTTAGGGAACCTGAGGTTCCTCTCCAGTGCTGACATGGATCTTGGGTTCCTTCTGGGGGCTCCAGAGGGGAGTCAGTCCTCGTCTTGAGTGGGGTCATGCACGTCCGCTTTCCTCACGAGCTGGAGCAGACCTTGCAGGCTTTCCGTTGCCTTGATACAGGGATCTGTGGCATTCTTTGGAGGCTTTCCCACGAGGCTTTCCGACAGGGCTGTCACACGTGACACTGTGGTGTTAGTCGATCCTCGGCGTGCATGTTTAGGAAGTGCAGGGAACCCAGGTTCTTATGGAGTGGATTGAGACATTTTATGCACATTGGGAACGGTGGCACGACCCCTGGAGTTCCTCTCGACTTTCCTTTGGAGAGCACCCCCTCCGAGATGCGACAGCAAAGCCGGGAACCCTTTCTCGACGAAGCAGGGAAAGGAACCCTCATCTCGAGCTTTGAGGAGGAAACGGGGCTCCTCTTGATGTGGGCGGGACCCTCGGTGTTCCTCTCGAGTGGAGGCGGGTATGTTGGGGAACTTCTTGAGCTGCAGCAAGGGTGTGAAGGACCCTTTCGAAGTTCAAGAGGGAAGGGGTGATTTACCTCGAGACGCCTCAGCGGAAAAGGGCCTCATCTCGCCTGGAGGGCAGAACCTCCTGGATTTTCTCGAGTTGCAGCGGGACCTTCACGAGTTACGCAGGGGACCTCTGGGACCCTCCCTTGTGTCCTCATGACAGGCCAGTCTCCATGCGAGTTGCAAGGGGCCTATCGGGATTCCTCTGCAGTCTTTGCCGGGGCCTAAGAACTCGTGTGGAGTCTAATAGGGAACCTGAGGTTCCTCTCCAGTGCTGACATGGATCTTGGGGTCTTTCTGGGGCTTCCACAGGGGAGTCAGAACTCGTCTCGAGTGGGGTCATGAACGTCCGCTTTCCTCACTAGCTGCAGCAGCAGTGGCAGGCTTTCCGGCGCCTTGATACAGGGATCTGTGGCATTCTATGGAGGCTTTCCCACGAGGCTTTCCGACAGGGCTGTTACACGTGCCACTGTGGTGTGAGTGGATCCTCGGAGTGCATGTCGAGGAAGTGCAGGGAAATCAGGTTGTTCTGGAGTGGATTGAGACATTTTGTGCACATTGGGAATGGTGGTACGACCCCTGGAGTTCCTCTCGACTTTCCTGGGGAGAGCACCCCCTCCGAGATGCGACAGCAAAGCCGGGAACCCTTTCCCGACGAAGCAGGGAAAGGAACCCTCATCTCGAGCTTTGAGGAGGAAACGGGGCTCCTCTTGATGTGGGCGGGACCCTCGGTGTTCCTCTGGAGTGGAGGCGGGTATGTCGGGGAACTTCTTGAGTTGCAGCAACGGTGTGAAGGACCCTTTCGAAGTTCAAGAGGGAAGGGGTGATTTGCCTCGGGACGCCTCAGCGGAAAAGGGCCTCATCTCGCCTGGAGGGGAGAACCTCCAGGATTTTCTCGAGTTGCGGTGGGACCTTCTTGAGTTACGACGGGGAACTCTGGGACCCTCCCTTGTTGCCTCAGGAGAGGCCAGTCTCCATGCCAGTTGCGAGGGGCCTTTCGGGATTCCTCTGCAGTCGGTGCCGGCGCCTAAGACCTCGTGTGGAGTCTGTGACGGAACCTGAGGATTCCTCTTCAGTGCTGACATGGATCTTGGAGTCCTACTGGAGGCTCCACAGGGGAGTCAGTCCAAGTCTCACGTGAGGACATGCATGTCTGTTTCCTCACGAGCTGGAGCAGCCGTGGCAGGCTTCCCGGCGC
>NW_024074710.1:2222-2941 GCF_014754425.2 Oryx dammah
TGAGGAAGAAACGGGGCTCTTCTTGATGTGGGCGGGAACTTCGGTTTCCCTCTCGAGTGGAGGCGGGTATGTCGGGGAACTTCTTGAGTTGCAGCAACGGTGTGAAAGACCCTTTCGAAGTTCAAGAGGGAAGGGGTGATTTGCATCCGGACGCCAGAGCGGAAAAGGACCTCATCTCGCCTGGAGGGGAGAACCTTCTGGATTTCCTCGAGTTGCGGCGGGACCTTCTCGAGTTACGATGGGGACCTCTGGGACCCTCCCTTGTGGCCTCAGGACAGGCCAGTCTCCATGCGAGTTGCGAGGGGCCTGTCGGGATTCCTCTGCTTTCGGTGCCGGCGCCTAAGACCTCGTGTGGAGTCTATGACGGTCCTGAGCATTCCTCTCCAGTGCTGACATGGAACTTGGGGTCCTTCTGGAGGCTCCACAGGGGAGTCAGTCCTCGTCTCGCTTGGAGACATGCACGTCTGCTTTCCTCACGAGCTGGTGCATCCGTGGCAGGCTTCCCGGCCCCTTGGTACAGGGATCGGTGGCATTCTTTGGAGGCTTCCCAGGAGGGTTTCCTACAGGGCTGTCACACGTGCCACTGTGGTGTGAGTCGATCCTCGGCGTGCATGTCGAGGATGTGCAGGGAAATCAGGTTCTTCTGGAGTGGACTGAGACATTTTGTGCACATTGGGAATGGCGGCACTCTCCACAGGAAAGTCGAAAGGAACTCCAGG
>NW_024074711.1:0-2940 GCF_014754425.2 Oryx dammah
GAGAGGGGCTCCAGCCATGAGAGAGACAGTGACAAGAGAACACCCCACAGAGAACCATTTCCTAGCCATCCTCAAAGCATTGGGAAACCGCATGGCACTTCTAGCAGTTTCCGGGGTGAGGGCCGGAATGACGGTATTAAAGGAAAGAATGACTCCAGGAGGTAGGAGAAGTTTTTGTGCGCTCAGATTGCACCCAAAATTGTCTCAGCTGAAATGCTTTTGGGTGGAGACAGCAAAAAACCTCAAACCAAACTGAATGAAACAGTAAATGGGAATTTGGGGCTCAAAAGGCTAAATCTTCATCCAGAGATTGTGTGGGGGTTGAGGCAAGATTCAGGGTACAGGAACCTTCGAGAGATGGTTCTTCAAGTTCCTGCCTTCCCTCAGGTTGGCTGTCAGCATCAGATGCTGCTCCTCATTCACACCCAAGGTAAGGGAAGAGGCAGGCTTCCCCAGCCACTTAACAAGACAAAGGTCATGTGCTGATCACCTAGGCCTGAGTTCAGTTCGGTTCAGTTCAGTCGCTCAGTCGTGTCCGACTCTTTGCGACCCCATGAATTGCAGCACGCCAGGCCTCCCTGTCCATCACCATCTCCTGGAGTTCACGCAGACTCACGTCCATTGAGGTGGCCAAAGTACTGGAGTTTCAGCTTTAGCATCAGTCCTTCGAAAGAAATCCTAGGGTTGATCTCCTTCAGAATGGACTGGTTGGATCTCCTTGCAATCCAAGGGACTCTCAAGAGTCTTCTCCAACACCACAGTTCAAAAGCATCAATCCTTCGGCGCTCAGCTTTCTTCACAGTCCAACTCTCACATCCATACATGGCCACAGGAAAAACCATAGCCTTGACTAGACGGACCATAGTTGGCAAAATAATGTCTCTGCTTTTGAATATGCTATCTAGGTTGCTTATAACTTTTCTTCCAAGGAGTAAGCATCTTTTAATTTCATGGCTGCAGTCACCATCTGCAGTGATTTTGGAGCCCCGAAAAATAAAGTCTGACACTGTTTCTACTGTTTCCCCATCTATTTCCCATGAAGAGATGGAACCGGATGCCATAATCTTTGTTTTCTGAATGTTGAGCTTTAAGCCAACTTTTTCCTCTCCACCTTCACTTTCATCAAGAGGCTTTTTAGTTCCTCTTCACTTTCTGCCATAAGGGTGGTGTCATCTGCATATCTGAGGTTATTGATATTTCTCCCGGCAATCTTGATTCCAGCTTGTGCTTCTTCCAGCCCAGCGTTTCTCATGATGTACTCTGTGCATAAGTTAAATAAGCAGGGTGACAATATACAGTCTTGACGTACTCCTTTTCCTATTTGGAACCAGTCTGTTGTTCCATGTCCAGTTCTAACTGTTGCTTCCTGACCTGCATACAGATTTCTCAAGAGGCAGGTCAGGTGGTCTGGTATTCCCATCTCTCTCAGAATTTTCCACAGTTTATTGTGATCCACACAGTCAAAGGCTTTAGCACAGTCAATAAAGCAGAAAGAGATGTTTTTCTGGAACTCTCTTGCTTTTTCCATGATCCGGCGGATGTTGGCAATTTGATCTCTGGTTCCTCTGCCTTTTCTAAAACCAGCTTGAACATCAGGAAGTTCACAGTTCACGTATTGCTGAAGCCTGGCTTGGAGAATTTTGAGCATTACTTTACTAGCGTGTGAGATGAGTGCAGTTGTGTGGTAGTTTGAGCATTCTTTGGCGCTGCCTTTCTTGGGGATTGGAATGAAAACTGACATTTTCCAGTCCTGTGGCCATTGCTGAGTTTTCCAAATTTGCTAGCATATTGAGTGCAGCACTTTCACAGCGTCATCTTTCAGGATTTGAAATCGCTCAATTGGAATGCCATCACCTCCACTAGCTTTGTTTGTAGTGATGCTTTCTAAGGCCCACTTGACTTCACATTCCAGGTTGTCTGGCTCTAGGTGAGTGATCACACCATCATGATTATCTGGGTCGTGAAGATCTTTTTTGTACAGTTCTTCCGTGTATTCTTGCCACCTCTTCTTAATATCTTCTGCTTCTGTTAGGTCCGTACCATTTCTGTCCTTTATCGAGCCCATCTTTGCATGAAATGTTCCCTTGGTATCTCTAATTTTCTTGAAGAGATCTCTAGTCTTTCCCATTCTGTTGTTTTCCTCTCTTTCTTTGCATTGATCACTGAAGAAGGCTTTCTTATCTCTTTTTGCTATTCTTTGTAACTCTGCATTCAGATGCTTATATCTTTCCTTTTCTCCTTTGCTTTTCGCCTCTCTTCTTTTCACAGCTATTTGTAAGGCCTCCCCAGACAGCCATTTTACTAGCCATTGACTAGCTATTATGAATCAAATATATTCCAAATGTTTGGCACAGAGGATAAATCAGAGAATAATAACAACAACAAAAAACTCCAAATACCCGCGTTGTTATGGAGCTTGAATTCTATTAGGGAGAGATAGTAAATAAAAAATAAACACAGTAGATGAGTAATTTCAGAGTGTGTTGGAAGGTGATTAATATTATTTAAGTAAAAAAAATGTAGGGTATAGGGGATTATGAGTGGGGATTGGAAGGTTGAGAATGGACAGGGAACAAAGGAAAGCTGTAATTTCAAGTAAGATCATTGTGATTAAAAAATGGGCAGAGGAACTGAATATTTTTCCAAAGAAGACTCAAACAGCAAGCAGCCATGAAAAGTTGCTCAGCATCACTAATCACCAAGGAAATGCAAATTAAGACCACAGTAAAATACTGCCTCACACTTATCAGGATGACTATCATCAAAAAGACAGGAGATATATGTTGAAAGGATGTGGAGGAAAGGAAAGCTTCACGCAGTATTGGTGGGGTTGTAAGTTGGTGCATCCACTATACGGAAAACAGTGTGGAGGGTCCCTGAAAGATTAAAAATAGAACTCCCATATGATCTAGCAATTTCACTTCTGGGTATTTACCCCCC
>NW_024074712.1:0-2938 GCF_014754425.2 Oryx dammah
ATGCTGTCTAGGTTTGTCATAGCTTTCCAAGGAGCAAGCATTTTTTACTCTCATGGCTGCAGTCACCATCTGCAGTGATTTTTGAGCCCAAGGAAATAAAACCTGTCACAGCTTCCCCATTAAGGTATCGGCATTCAAATATTTTTAAAGCAAAACAAAAGTTTACTTTGCATTGGCTTAGTCATAAACAGCATCCCAATCTCAAGAGCCTCTGAGCAGCAGTTCTGAAAGTAAGGATGTGCACCCCTGATCCGGAGACATTGAGCTCTCTGCCTAAGCAGGGAGGGAGCCTCACCGAGGTCTCATGATGGGAGTCAGAACCCCAGCCCCCTAGGAGCCCGCATGTGAGGCTCTGCAGTCCAGGCCCAGAACACAGCTATGCTGGGGACAGTCCTGACACCTGAGGCTGGACCTGGGATCCCCCCTCCATTTCCTGGATGGTCTGTACCGCTGTGTGGCCAACCCTTCCAGGATACCTCTCTCAGGGCTCTCTGATGAGAGCCTCCACCATCGCCCTTTCCTGGCGTGCCTTCTGTCGCAGCGCAACTACGGTTCTCCTCCTGCCTAGGAGCAGCCATCCTACACACACACACCACGTCTGCACCAGCAGTTTGGCATGTGGGACTCCAGCGCCACATCCAAGGTAAGCACCTCCACACCTGGGCACCATGCCTTCAGTTTCATGGGCCTCAGGCTGGCACCCTCAGGTTTGTTTGAGGGGCACTGGTAAGGTCCAACTGTATCCTGAGCAGCTCCCCGGCCTGGCTGGTCAGAGCAACAAATGTCCTCCTTGAACGTGGGGACCCACTGGCCCCTGCCCACCACCTACAGGCGACCACATCTGGCCCTGCTCCCGAGGCTGGGTGCCTGGATCAGCAGACAGGGCCACACACGCTCACTCCACGGCAGAGACTGGAGTGGCAGAGAAAGGCAGCGCTGGCCTGCCCAGCCGCGTCTCTGGCCCACAGGCACCCAAGACAGCTCCTTGCTCTTCTCCTCCAGTTGGGCCGCTAGCTGGTGCACCCTCTCCTCAGTGCTGCTGTGTCTCTCTCCCGCCTGTCAGCCAAGAACAGCGTCAGCTCCGCTTGCAACGACCCTGTCCTGACGGCACGCAGGCTGTGACCGCAGCGGTGGCAAGCGGGCCATGCTCTGTGCGGACCACTGGCCCCGGGTTCGCGGCGGGGCACACCCGCACACCTGCTCACGCAGCCAGCGTGGCTTCGTGTGTGACGCGTGCGTGATGGAGGGTGCTGGTGACTGGCTCGTCAGAGGAGAGGTGCTCCCCACCACCCCAGGCCTCACCCCTGCGGCGAATGTGCCCCCTCCTCAGACTGCCTGGGGCGAGCCAGCGCGGGCAGCAGGCAGTGGCAAGCATGGGACACACGAGGGCACACGTTCGACCTTCCTAAGCTGGGAGGTAAGTTCGAACAGTTTAGCCTCCTGAGTGGCAGAGCTTCCAGAAGACAAAAATTCAGACTACAAGGCCGACTGGGGACAGACAGCAAAGATGCCAGGGGAGAGAAGAAACCAACCCTTGAGGGGAAGATCACAGGCAGAAGGGCGCCCCCTGGCGGCTGTTGGTGACCCTGCTCGGGGAGGGTTTGGGAGCACCCAATGCCACCGGCCTCCGGAGACCGGCTGGCCCCTCAGCTGCTCACTGAGCTCCAGGCAACGCTCGGACAGCCGAGCCACCACAGGCCTGGCCCACCTCTCCATGCCCAGCCAGTGCCCACCAGCAGTGCAGGGTGACAGCTTTCCCACCAGAAGGTCGGCGTGGCTGGCTGGCTGTGGGGACCATGCCACCGAAGCACCACGTCTCCTGGACGCGGCCTCTCACCCGTGGGCTCCCGGGGACTGCAAGCTGGGAGTGGGGCCCCAGGTCTGCACCGTGCCCCGCTGTGACTTAGTCAACAATGTATGAAGAAAGATTTAAAATGTGTTCATGACAGAGCTATTTTGACCATCCTTAAACGAGAATGGGGTTTTTCTAGTTCTTTATCCTGCTAGGCTTTGAGTTGCTGACTGAACTCTGAGCAGCAGTGACTCGGAGCTGAAGTATCCTGGGGACACACAGAGCACAGGGCAAAACTGGAGGGAAATTAATATAGGGATGACACGGGAGCGGGGACTGTGTGACACTCAGGGAGCGCTCCCATCTCAGACAGGCAGCACCGCCCCCGCGTCTGCGCTCCTTTGTGGACTGAACAGCACGGGCAGGGGCATGGTGGGACAGCAATGGAACAGGCCCTCCGCGCGCCCGTGCCCGCGCCCGCCCCCCGGGGACCAAGACCAGCACCTTGGAGAGCGCAGCCACCGGCTGAACCAGCTCAGCCTCCACTTCCAGCTTCTGCTCTGCCAGCTCCAGGCACACCTGCAACTGTTGGTCTTTAGCCTCCTTCTACAAAGGGAGAGCAGAACATTAAAACGGGCCCAGTGGTGTAGCCTCTGCCATTTTGAGTAAGCTGAGACAAAACCTAAATGCATGTGTCTACAGGATTAGTTCTGTTTCGGAAGCTGTGTCATGGTAATTTGTCTCTCACTGTTCCTGGCCTTGGTCTCAGTGGGCAGAACACCTCCTGCCAGACTATTTGCTTTTCCTAAACGTCTCCAAAGAAGTCATTTTTTTTTTAAGTTCTTATATATTAAAGAAGATCAGGTTTCTGTAGAAGCTTATTCATTCTTATTGACAAGTTAAGGGTCAGTACTGACCCTTCTTAAAACACCAGAATCATCATTTGTCGGGAACCCTACTGACCGCAGACGGCCATGGGCTTGGAAGCAAAAATATGGCTTTCATCTCCTCTGAAATACAGACCTGATCAGAGTGTGCTTGGGGAAATGCCAGTCAACTAATATTTGTAAATGCATGGTTATTCTTTTAACAGACCTTCTTACTCTGAAAACTTTCAGTGTAGAACATTTAGACAGATTCTTTTTT
>NW_024074713.1:0-2938 GCF_014754425.2 Oryx dammah
ATGCTGTCTAGGTTTGTCATAGCTTTCCAAGGAGCAAGCATTTTTTAATCTCATGGCTGCAGTCACCATCTGCAGTGATTTTTGAGCCCAAGGAAATAAAACCTGTCACAGCTTCCCCATTAAGGTATCGGCATTCAAATATTTTTAAAGCAAAACAAAAGTTTACTTTGCATTGGCTTAGTCATAAACAGCATCCCAATCTCAAGAGCCTCTGAGCAGCAGTTCTGAAAGTAAGGATGTGCACCCCTGATCCGGAGACATTGAGCTCTCTGCCTAAGCAGGGAGGGAGCCTCACCGAGGTCTCATGATGGGAGTCAGAACCCCAGCCCCCTAGGAGCCCGCATGTGAGGCTCTGCAGTCCAGGCCCAGAACACAGCTATGCTGGGGACAGTCCTGACACCTGAGGCTGGACCTGGGATCCCCCCTCCATTTCCTGGATGGTCTGTACCGCTGTGTGGCCAACCCTTCCAGGATACCTCTCTCAGGGCTCTCTGATGAGAGCCTCCACCATCGCCCTTTCCTGGCGTGCCTTCTGTCGCAGCGCAACTACGGTTCTCCTCCTGCCTAGGAGCAGCCATCCTACACACACACACCACGTCTGCACCAGCAGTTTGGCATGTGGGACTCCAGCGCCACATCCAAGGTAAGCACCTCCACACCTGGGCACCATGCCTTCAGTTTCATGGGCCTCAGGCTGGCACCCTCAGGTTTGTTTGAGGGGCACTGGTAAGGTCCAACTGTATCCTGAGCAGCTCCCCGGCCTGGCTGGTCAGAGCAACAAATGTCCTCCTTGAACGTGGGGACCCACTGGCCCCTGCCCACCACCTACAGGCGACCACATCTGGCCCTGCTCCCGAGGCTGGGTGCCTGGATCAGCAGACAGGGCCACACACGCTCACTCCACGGCAGAGACTGGAGTGGCGGAGAAAGGCAGCGCCGGCCCGCCCAGCCGCGTCTCTGGCCCACAGGCACCCAAGACAGCTCCTTGCTCTTCTCCTCCAGTTGGGCCGCTAGCTGGTGCACCCTCTCCTCAGTGCTGCTGTGTCTCTCTCCCGCCTGTCAGCCAAGAACAGCGTCAGCTCCGCTTGCAACGACCCTGTCCTGACGGCACGCAGGCTGTGACCGCAGCGGTGGCAAGCGGGCCATGCTCTGTGCGGACCACTGGCCCCGGGTTCGCGGCGGGGCACACCCGCACACCTGCTCACGCAGCCAGCGTGGCTTCGTGTGTGACGCGTGCGTGATGGAGGGTGCTGGTGACCGGCTCGTCAGAGGAGAGGTGCTCCCCACCACCCCAGGCCTCACCCCTGCGGCGAATGTGCCCCCTCCTCAGACTGCCTGGGGCGAGCCAGCGCGGGCAGCAGGCAGTGGCAAGCATGGGACACACGAGGGCACACGTTCGACCTTCCTAAGCTGGGAGGTAAGTTCGAACAGTTTAGCCTCCTGAGTGGCAGAGCTTCCAGAAGACAAAAATTCAGACTACAAGGCCGACTGGGGACAGACAGCAAAGATGCCAGGGGAGAGAAGAAACCAACCCTTGAGGGGAAGATCACAGGCAGAAGGGCGCCCCCTGGCGGCTGTTGGTGACCCTGCTCGGGGAGGGTTTGGGAGCACCCAATGCCACCGGCCTCCGGAGACCGGCTGGCCCCTCAGCTGCTCACTGAGCTCCAGGCAACGCTCGGACAGCCGAGCCACCACAGGCCTGGCCCACCTCTCCATGCCCAGCCAGTGCCCACCAGCAGTGCAGGGTGACAGCTTTCCCACCAGAAGGTCGGCGTGGCTGGCTGGCTGTGGGGACCATGCCACCGAAGCACCACGTCTCCTGGACGCGGCCTCTCACCCGTGGGCTCCCGGGGACTGCAAGCTGGGAGTGGGGCCCCAGGTCTGCACCGTGCCCCGCTGTGACTTAGTCAACAATGTATGAAGAAAGATTTAAAATGTGTTCATGACAGAGCTATTTTGACCATCCTTAAACGAGAATGGGGTTTTTCTAGTTCTTTATCCTGCTAGGCTTTGAGTTGCTGACTGAACTCTGAGCAGCAGTGACTCGGAGCTGAAGTATCCTGGGGACACACAGAGCACAGGGCAAAACTGGAGGGAAATTAATATAGGGATGACACGGGAGCGGGGACTGTGTGACACTCAGGGAGCGCTCCCATCTCAGACAGGCAGCACCGCCCCCGCGTCTGCGCTCCTTTGTGGACTGAACAGCACGGGCAGGGGCATGGTGGGACAGCAATGGAACAGGCCCTCCGCGCGCCCGTGCCCGCGCCCGCCCCCCGGGGACCAAGACCAGCACCTTGGAGAGCGCAGCCACCGGCTGAACCAGCTCAGCCTCCACTTCCAGCTTCTGCTCTGCCAGCTCCAGGCACACCTGCAACTGTTGGTCTTTAGCCTCCTTCTACAAAGGGAGAGCAGAACATTAAAACGGGCCCAGTGGTGTAGCCTCTGCCATTTTGAGTAAGCTGAGACAAAACCTAAATGCATGTGTCTACAGGATTAGTTCTGTTTCGGAAGCTGTGTCATGGTAATTTGTCTCTCACTGTTCCTGGCCTTGGTCTCAGTGGGCAGAACACCTCCTGCCAGACTATTTGCTTTTCCTAAACGTCTCCAAAGAAGTCATTTTTTTTTTAAGTTCTTATATATTAAAGAAGATCAGGTTTCTGTAGAAGCTTATTCATTCTTATTGACAAGTTAAGGGTCAGTACTGACCCTTCTTAAAACACCAGAATCATCATTTGTCGGGAACCCTACTGACCGCAGACGGCCATGGGCTTGGAAGCAAAAATATGGCTTTCATCTCCTCTGAAATACAGACCTGATCAGAGTGTGCTTGGGGAAATGCCAGTCAACTAATATTTGTAAATGCATGGTTATTCTTTTAACAGACCTTCTTACTCTGAAAACTTTCAGTGTAGAACATTTAGACAGATTCTTTTTT
>NW_024074714.1:0-2938 GCF_014754425.2 Oryx dammah
CTTTTCTGCTCTGTGGACCCCTCCATACCTGCTTCTTGACGTGGTCAATCTCAGATCTCAGCCTCTGGATCACGCGGTTGATCTCAGAGATCTCCTGCTTGGTGTTGCGCAGGTCATCCCCATGTCTGCCCGCCGTCACCCGCAGCTCCTCGTACTGTAAACCAGAGGGAGACAAAGTGAGGTCCATAAGCTTCAGAGACACTAATCTAGCCTTTCAAAAAGGAATCTAATGGTTTTTCACAAGACATTTCAAGAAAACTGGTGTTACTAGGTCATTGACGCTCTTCACCCATCACACACCATCCTTGGTAAGACCACTGACTGACTGGTTCTCTTCAGGACAAGCAATGTTCTGTACTCTTGCTGAGAGTCAACGTTGAAATAAAGCTCAAACAAAGGTCACTCACCTTGATCTACTTTAGCTTTCATCCTAGCTTGGGTTCTTTGACCTACGAGACTTGGGCATAATTGCCCAAAAGGTCTACCCTGAGAGGCCCCCACTTCTTAGCTGTAGTTTCCCCACTGAAGTCTACAGCCTCATTGATGTTCACAGAGGAGGCACAGGGATTCCTCATCAGCTGCCGCCTCCCCACTCACCTTGGACTGGTACCACGACTCAGCCTCAGCCCGGCTCCTCTGAGCGATCTCCTCATACTGGGCTTTGACTTCAGCGATGATGCTGTCCAGGTCCAGGTTGCGGTTGTTGTCCATGGAGAGGACCACAGAAGTGTCTGAGATGTGGCTTTGCATCTGAGCCAGTTCCTGCAGAACAAGAGATCATCTGACCATCTTTGCTCATGATGTTTAGAGAGGTCCCTAGACCAGAGATATTCCACTCTTCACAAATCTCTTTAAAGGCAATGAGACAGAATGTGGAGAGATACTTACAGCATCATAGAAGGTTCTTAGGAAGTTGATCTCATCTGTGAGAGCGTCTACCTTGGCTTGTAGTTCAACCTTGTTCATGTAGGCAATATCCACATCCTGGGGAAGAAGCAAACAGCCTGGGATCAGATGAGCCCTCCTATGCAGTCTGCTCCTGTTTTAGCCTCCTCAGTGATTCTCTCCTCAGAACCCTCTCCTTCAGGAAAGGAGCGTGAACCCCTGATCTGACTCAGTCTCACCTTCTTCAGTTTCACAAACTCATTCTCTGCTGCTGTGCGTTTGTTGATTTCATCTTCATATCTGGAATTAAAAGGAATACAATCCAGTTGAGTCAGGGGTGAAGATGATACAAGAAAAAGCAGCCTGGGATCTCTGCTTCCCAGAATGGATACATACAAATGAGACTTTTGCCAATGAGCCTAAAGGATGTAATTTGTGGTTTCCAATTTCTTTACTCCATTACTCTTCCCATTCAACTTTTATGGCCCTTTTGTTCTTCAGGGTTTGTGTTCAGTAGCAACTGTAATGTCATGTCTATTAACATGTTTTACTAAGAACCATGCCCTCATTTGGACCTGGTCATCTAACAGACTGAAGTGCGGGCTTCAGGAATCTAAGGTGTTTTCTCTCCTGTAACTCACTTGTTCTTGAAGTCCTCCACCGTGTCCTGCATCCCCCTGAGCTCCGAGTCCAGGCGGCCTCTCTCCCCAAGGATACTATCCAGCTGTCTCCTGAGGTTGTTGATGTACTGCTCGAACAAAGGCTCCAGGTTCTGCCTCACGGTCTTGGTGCCCTGCTCCTGCAGCAGGGTCCACTTGGTGTCCAGGACCTTGTTCTGCTGCTCCAGGAATCGGACCTGCAGGAAGACAAGATGGTTATGTGTGAGTTGACAAGTCCCCAGGCCGATCTGGTGGTCCAGTGGTGCTGGGCTGCTCCAGATCCTGTACAGAGGCTGACAGTTCTGCTCCCCTGACTCCTTAGCTTCACACCACACAGGTCTCATGGCCAAGTTTCCCCAGGGGGCTGTCAGATGTTCCCTCCCTCTCACTTATGGAGCCTGTCAGCCAGTGACTTTCAACCCTTCCTGTCTTCCTCTTGACAAGAGCAAGCACAAATGTACTTTATCATAGCATTTTTCTCATATTGCTCAGAGCTTTTACAAAGCACATGCCTCAGTTAAAGGGATATCAGATGTTTATAATCTAATGATTAGATTCCAATCCTATTAATGATTGGATTTAACATTCTTTCCCATACAGTGCATGAATCCGGCTGATACAAAGTCTTTTAATGCTCATTTTCAGGTTCTACAGGTGACTATTTCTATGTATATATGCTTGAGTTGTTTTCCCTCAAATTCTCTTTAGTTTTTTGCTTTCTTCCTTCCATCCATCATCCATCTATGACTCAAATGGAGTTTCCACTGCAATACCCTTTTAACTTTCTTAGACCATCCAGAAGATCAAGCCATCTCATTGCATTTTCTTATTTTCTGTTCTTTCCTTCAGGATTATTAAGAACTGTGACTATTTCCTTGACAGGAATGGGGCCATGTGAGGGATGAGTAGTTATAAATGATTTCCATCACCATCTGCCTGGGGTCCACATGTAGCCTGTCCTGCATCCCAGCGGAGAGCTCGCATGAGTCCCACCCCCTCTCCCCCGAGTCTCCCCTCCAGTAGAACAGGTCTCTTAGTTGGCTCTCTTGGGCACTCTGCAATCCCCATTGGGGGCAGATGCTCCCAGCTCACCTTGTCGATGAAGGAGGCAAACTTGTTGTTGAGGGTCTTGATCTGCTCCCGCTCCTCAGTCCTCACCCGCTGGATGGTGGGGTCGATTTGCAGGTTGAGGGGAGTCAGGAGACTCTGGTTGACGGTGACCTCTTGGATGCCTCCAGGGGGGCACACAGGGAAGCCAGAGCCCCCATAGCCACCTCCGAAGCCAGCTCCACCACCGAGCCCAAAGCCACTACCAGCCCCAGCACCAAAACCAAATCCACTCCCGGCTCCACCTCCGAAGCCATAGCCAACTCCAATTCTGCCGCCATAGCCAC
>NW_024074715.1:0-2938 GCF_014754425.2 Oryx dammah
CTTTTCTGCTCTGTGGACCCCTCCATACCTGCTTCTTGACGTGGTCAATCTCAGATCTCAGCCTCTGGATCACGCGGTTGATCTCAGAGATCTCCTGCTTGGTGTTGCGCAGGTCATCCCCATGTCTGCCCGCCGTCACCCGCAGCTCCTCGTACTGTAAACCAGAGGGAGACAAAGTGAGGTCCATAAGCTTCAGAGACACTAATCTAGCCTTTCAAAAAGGAATCTAATGGTTTTTCACAAGACATTTCAAGAAAACTGGTGTTACTAGGTCATTGACGCTCTTCACCCATCACACACCATCCTTGGTAAGACCACTGACTGACTGGTTCTCTTCAGGACAAGCAATGTTCTGTACTCTTGCTGAGAGTCAACGTTGAAATAAAGCTCAAACAAAGGTCACTCACCTTGATCTACTTTAGCTTTCATCCTAGCTTGGGTTCTTTGACCTACGAGACTTGGGCATAATTGCCCAAAAGGTCTACCCTGAGAGGCCCCCACTTCTTAGCTGTAGTTTCCCCACTGAAGTCTACAGCCTCATTGATGTTCACAGAGGAGGCACAGGGATTCCTCATCAGCTGCCGCCTCCCCACTCACCTTGGACTGGTACCACGACTCAGCCTCAGCCCGGCTCCTCTGAGCGATCTCCTCATACTGGGCTTTGACTTCAGCGATGATGCTGTCCAGGTCCAGGTTGCGGTTGTTGTCCATGGAGAGGACCACAGAAGTGTCTGAGATGTGGCTTTGCATCTGAGCCAGTTCCTGCAGAACAAGAGATCATCTGACCATCTTTGCTCATGATGTTTAGAGAGGTCCCTAGACCAGAGATATTCCACTCTTCACAAATCTCTTTAAAGGCAATGAGACAGAATGTGGAGAGATACTTACAGCATCATAGAAGGTTCTTAGGAAGTTGATCTCATCTGTGAGAGCGTCTACCTTGGCTTGTAGTTCAACCTTGTTCATGTAGGCAATATCCACATCCTGGGGAAGAAGCAAACAGCCTGGGATCAGATGAGCCCTCCTATGCAGTCTGCTCCTGTTTTAGCCTCCTCAGTGATTCTCTCCTCAGAACCCTCTCCTTCAGGAAAGGAGCGTGAACCCCTGATCTGACTCAGTCTCACCTTCTTCAGTTTCACAAACTCATTCTCTGCTGCTGTGCGTTTGTTGATTTCATCTTCATATCTGGAATTAAAAGGAATACAATCCAGTTGAGTCAGGGGTGAAGATGATACAAGAAAAAGCAGCCTGGGATCTCTGCTTCCCAGAATGGATACATACAAATGAGACTTTTGCCAATGAGCCTAAAGGATGTAATTTGTGGTTTCCAATTTCTTTACTCCATTACTCTTCCCATTCAACTTTTATGGCCCTTTTGTTCTTCAGGGTTTGTGTTCAGTAGCAACTGTAATGTCATGTCTATTAACATGTTTTACTAAGAACCATGCCCTCATTTGGACCTGGTCATCTAACAGACTGAAGTGCGGGCTTCAGGAATCTAAGGTGTTTTCTCTCCTGTAACTCACTTGTTCTTGAAGTCCTCCACCGTGTCCTGCATCCCCCTGAGCTCCGAGTCCAGGCGGCCTCTCTCCCCAAGGATACTATCCAGCTGTCTCCTGAGGTTGTTGATGTACTGCTCGAACAAAGGCTCCAGGTTCTGCCTCACGGTCTTGGTGCCCTGCTCCTGCAGCAGGGTCCACTTGGTGTCCAGGACCTTGTTCTGCTGCTCCAGGAATCGGACCTGCAGGAAGACAAGATGGTTATGTGTGAGTTGACAAGTCCCCAGGCCGATCTGGTGGTCCAGTGGTGCTGGGCTGCTCCAGATCCTGTACAGAGGCTGACAGTTCTGCTCCCCTGACTCCTTAGCTTCACACCACACAGGTCTCATGGCCAAGTTTCCCCAGGGGGCTGTCAGATGTTCCCTCCCTCTCACTTATGGAGCCTGTCAGCCAGTGACTTTCAACCCTTCCTGTCTTCCTCTTGACAAGAGCAAGCACAAATGTACTTTATCATAGCATTTTTCTCATATTGCTCAGAGCTTTTACAAAGCACATGCCTCAGTTAAAGGGATATCAGATGTTTATAATCTAATGATTAGATTCCAATCCTATTAATGATTGGATTTAACATTCTTTCCCATACAGTGCATGAATCCGGCTGATACAAAGTCTTTTAATGCTCATTTTCAGGTTCTACAGGTGACTATTTCTATGTATATATGCTTGAGTTGTTTTCCCTCAAATTCTCTTTAGTTTTTTGCTTTCTTCCTTCCATCCATCATCCATCTATGACTCAAATGGAGTTTCCACTGCAATACCCTTTTAACTTTCTTAGACCATCCAGAAGATCAAGCCATCTCATTGCATTTTCTTATTTTCTGTTCTTTCCTTCAGGATTATTAAGAACTGTGACTATTTCCTTGACAGGAATGGGGCCATGTGAGGGATGAGTAGTTATAAATGATTTCCATCACCATCTGCCTGGGGTCCACATGTAGCCTGTCCTGCATCCCAGTGGAGAGCTCGCATGAGTCCCACCCCCTCTCCCCCGAGTCTCCCCTCCAGTAGAACAGGTCTCTTAGTTGGCTCTCTTGGGCACTCTGCAATCCCCATTGGGGGCAGATGCTCCCAGCTCACCTTGTCGATGAAGGAGGCAAACTTGTTGTTGAGGGTCTTGATCTGCTCCCGCTCCTCAGTCCTCACCCGCTGGATGGTGGGGTCGATTTGCAGGTTGAGGGGAGTCAGGAGACTCTGGTTGACGGTGACCTCTTGGATGCCTCCAGGGGGGCACACAGGGAAGCCAGAGCCCCCATAGCCACCTCCGAAGCCAGCTCCACCACCGAGCCCAAAGCCACTACCAGCCCCAGCACCAAAACCAAATCCACTCCCGGCTCCACCTCCGAAGCCATAGCCAACTCCAATTCTGCCGCCATAGCCAC
>NW_024074716.1:0-2938 GCF_014754425.2 Oryx dammah
TCAACCACTTGTAAAAGAATGAAACTAGAACACTTTCTAACACCATACACAAAATTAAACTCAAAATGGATTAAGGATCTAAACGTAAGACCAGAAACTATAAAACTCCTAGAGGAGAACATAGGCAAAATACTCTCTGACATAAATCACAGCAGGATCCTCTATGATCCACCTCCCAGAATACTTGAAATAAAAGCAAAAATAAACAAATGGGATCTAATTAAACTTAAAAGCTCCTGTACAACACAGGAAACTATAAGCAAGGTGAAAATACAGCTTTTGGAAAGGGAGAAAATAATAGCAAATGAAGCAACTGACAAACAACTAATCTCAAAAATATACAAGCAACTCCTGCAACTCAATTCCAGAAAAATAAATGACCCAAGCAAAAAATGGGTCAAAGAACTAAATAGACATTTCTCCAAAGAAGACATACGGATGGTTAACAAACATGTGACAAGATGCTCAACATCACTCATTATCAGAGAAATGCAAATCAAAACCACAATGAGGTACCATTTCACACCAGACAGAATGGCTGCAATCCAAAAGTCTACAAGCAATAAATGCCGGAGAGGGTGTGGAGAAAAGGGAACCCTCTTACACTGTTGGTGGGAGTGCAAACTAGTACAATCACTAAGAACAGTGTGGAGATTCCTTAAAAAACTGGAAATAGAACTGCCTTATGACCCAGCAATCCCACTGCTGGGCATACACACTGAGGAAACCAGAATTGAAAGAGACACATGTACCCCAATGTTCATCGCAGCACTGTTTATAATAGCCAGGACATGGAAGCAACCTAGATGTCCATCAGCAGATGAATGGATAAGAAAGCTGTGGTACATATACACAATGGAGAATTACCCAGCCATTAAAAAGAATACATTTGCATCAGTTCTAATGAGGTGGATGAAACTGGAGCTGATTATACAGAGTGAAGTAAGCCAGAAAGAAAAACACCAATACAGTATACTAATGCATATATATGGAATTTAGAAAGATGATAACGACTCTGTATGCAAGAGAGCAAAAGAGACACAGATGTATAGAACAGTCTTTTGGACTCTGTGGGAGAGGGAGAGGGTGGGATGATTTGGGAGAATGGCATTGAAACATGTATAATATCATATATGAAATGAGTCACCAGTTCAGGTTCAATGCATGATACTGGATGCTTGAGGCCTGTGCACTGAGATACCCAGAGGGATGGTATGGGGAGGGAGGATGGAGGGGGGTTCAGGATAGGGAACATGTGTATACCTGTGGTGAATTCATGTTGATGTATGGCAAAACCAATACAATATTGTAAAGTAATTAATCTCCAATTAAAATAAATAAATTACAAAAAAGAAATCCAAAAAATAAAAATAAAAATAAATTGTTTTTCTTATGTTTCATCAAATGATGGATCTAAGACTCTCAATTGAGTATAGTATGTGAATATGAGGAAAAACTTGCCTCTGAGTTATGGTTGCAGTCTTTCTATAATAATGGTTTAAAAATTAGGGATGAGTTTGTGTACCTTTCATCATAATATAACTTTTGAATTCATGGAAAACAGAAAAAAAAATGTGTTCAGGGCCGGAATTGCTTGATCTTGCATGATTATTCATATAAATTCTAATCAGTACATTTTCCAATATGATAATTCTTAAAATAACCATTTTTAACAAAAATCCTCAAGTTTATGTATGATGAAACTTTGCTCTTTTTACCTTCTTTACTCCTATTGATTAGGCATATCACTTAAAGAGGCAATGAAATGAATTGTATGTACAAGCTATTATCTCAGAATAGTCACAAATATGAGAAAGTTATAACACACCTTAGCTACTGATAATCAAAAGATCAGCTTAACATCAAGCTTTTATTTAAATATGCAACTGACCACAGTAAATGCAGTCATATTTGGTTTCCAGTAATATTTGTTTTGTTAGCTAGGTTCCTGTATAATAGGTTCCAGTTTCATCCACCTCATTAGAATTGATTCAAATGTATTCTTTTTAATGGTTGAGTAATACTCCATTGTGTATACATACCACAGCTTTCTTATCCATTCATCTGCTGATGGACATCTAGGTTGCCTCCATGTCCTGGCTATTATAAACAGTGCTACGATGAACATTGGGGTACACGTGTTTCTTTCAATTCTGGTTTCCTCGGTGTGTATGCCCAGCAATGGGATTGCTGGGTCATAAAGCAGTTCCGTTTCCAGTGTTTTAAGGAATCTCCACACTGTTCTCCATAGTGGCTGTACTAGTTTGCATTCCCACCAACAGTGTAAGAAGGTACCTCAACATAATAAAAGCTATCTATGACAAACCCACAGCAAACATTATTCTCAATGGTGAAAAATTGAAAGCATTTCCCCTAAAGTCAGGGACAAGACAAGGGTGCCCACTTTCACCATTACTATTCAACATAGTTTTGGAAGTTTTGGCCACAGCCAGAGCAGAAAAAGAAATAAAAGGAATCCAAATTGGAAAAGAAGAGGTAAAACTCTCACTGTTTGCAGATGACATGATCCTCTACATAGAGAACCCTAAGACTCCATCAGAAAATTACTAGAGCTAATCAATGAATATAATAAAGTTGCAGGATATAAAATCAACAGAGAAATCCCTTGCATTCCTATACACTAATAATGAGAAAATAGAGAAATTAAGGAAAGAATTCCATTCACCATTGCAATGAAAAGAATAAAATACTTAGGAATATATCTACCTAAAGAAACCAAAGACCTATATATAGAAAACTATAAGACACTGATGACAGAAATCAAAGAGGACATGAATAGATGGAGAAATATACCATGTTCATGGATCGGAAGAATCAATATAGTGAAAATGAGTATACTATCCAAAGCAATGTATAGATTCAATGCAATTCCTATCAAGCTACCAACGGTATTTTTCACAGAGCTAGAACGAATAAT
>NW_024074718.1:0-2936 GCF_014754425.2 Oryx dammah
CAATGGACATGAGTCTGAGTAAACTCTGGGAGTTATGGATGGACAAAGAGGCCTGGCATGCTGCAGTCCCTGGAGTTGCAAAGAGTCGGAAGTAACTGAGCAGCAGGACTGCACTGAACTGAACACCTCCTTGAGGAAGGGAAGCGAGGAGGGGCAGTGACCACCGCTCTGGAGATCCAGCCTCCCCGCGTCCCAGCCTCCGACAGTGAGCTTGTCTTGGTAGCACTGACCCGATCCTGGGTAGGGCCAGGGGTTCAATTCAGTCTGGGAATAGCTACGAGAAACCTAGACAGTGCATTGAACAGCAGAGACATCACTTTGCCAAAAAAGGTCCATCCAGTCAATGCTATGGTTCTTCCAGTAGGCATATACAGATGTAAGAGTTGGACCATAAGGAAGGCTGAGTGCTGAAGAACTGAGATTTTCAAATTGTGGTGCTGCAGAAGACTCTTGAGAGTCCCTTGAACAGCAAGGAGATGAAGCCAGTCAATCCTAAAGGAAATCAACTCTGAATATTCATTGGAAGGACTGATTCTGACGCTCAAACTCCAATAATTTGGCCACCTGGTGCGAAGAGCTGACTCACTGGAAAAGACTCTGGTGCTGGGAAAGATAGAAGGCAAAAGGAGAAGGGGGCAACAGAGGATGAGATGGTTAGATAGCATCACGGACTCAATGGACGAGAACTTGAGCAAGCCCTGGGAGCTAGTGGAGGACAGTGGAGCCTGGCTTGCCGCAGTCCTTGGGGTCGCAAAGAGCTGGACACAACTTAGTGATGGAACAACAGCAAAACCAAAGCTCTCTCCACTCCACACAATTAGAGTTTGGACTAGATGATCCCTGGCCTTGAGGGGGCAGCGGGCATCCTGTGGACTGTAGGATGCTAGCAGTATCCCTGGCCTCCACCAAATCCCAGGAGTGTCTTCCTAACCGTGACACCCAGAAAGTGTCAACAGACATTGCCAAATGTACTCTTGGGGGCCACATTACCCCTGATTGAGAACTACAGATTCAGTCTGAACTAACTCCAGAATCCAAATAAATACATAAATAAACGTTTGGAATTGAACTCAGTCCTCCTAGATCTCTGGACTGGGTCCAGCATTGACCTAATTTCCCCCAATTATTTGAGATTAGTCATGAAAGAGCCTCTCAGATGGGTTCAAGGATGGAGCCAGGGAGACTTTGCCACTGGGAAAGGACCATTCAAATTCTTCAAATAAGTAAAACACAGCTTTTCTCTAGCTCATTCAGTATTCTTCATAGGAGATTTCAGAAACAGCCTAAAATACCAGTTCATGCTTGGAATGCAGCAGTCACAGTGGGGCCCTGGAGTTGTGGAAGCAACGCTGAGGAAGATTAAAGCTCTAACTATTCTGCACACTAAATGAGAGTGTGTACAGAATACCTCCCCTCTCTCCCATCTTTCCTTTCCTACCGTCTTAAAACCATTCCCCACGACAGTCTGCATATCTAAAGCATTGTTGCTATTCAGTTGCTAAGTCATGTCCAGCTCTTTGTGACCCCGTGGACTTCAGCATGCCAGACTCCTCCATCCTTCATTCTCTCTCAGAGATTACTCGAATCCATGTCTATGGAATCAGTGATGCTGTTTAACCATCTTATTTTCTGATGCCCTCTTTCCCTTTTGCCTTCATCTTTCCTAGCATCAGGGTCTTTTCCAATGAGTTGGTTCTTTGCACCAGGTGCCAAAGTATTGGAACTTTAGCTTCAGCATTCATCTTCCTAAGTATTCAGGGTTGATTTCCTTCAGGATTGACTGGTTTGATCTCCTTGCAGTCAAAGGGACTCTCAGGTGTCTTTTCCAGCCCCACAAGTCGAAAAGCATCAGTTCTTCAGTGCTCAGCCTTCTTTATGGTCCAACTCTCACACCCATCCATGACTACTGGAAAAACCATCGCTTTGACTATAGGGATCTTGTTGGCAAAGTGATGTCTCTGCTTTTTACCATACTGTCTAGGTTTGTCATAGCTGCCCTTCCAAAGAGCAAGCATCTTTTCATTTCATGACTGCACTCACCATCCAGTGATTTGGGAGCCAAAGAAAAGAACATCTGGGATGACTGACCATCAAAGGCCAGCATCTGAGTCACTTGCAGAGTTTGAAAGTTCCTATCTGGGAACCCAAGAGAGAGGGGAAGGGCCCCCTTACTCAGACCCTCAGTGTCTTCTCGCTCACCTTCCACCCTGTAAAGTCTGCTCCATTAACAACACCTGTCTTAGCCGAATTGCACTGCTTAAGAGGACACCACAAACCAGGTGCCTTAAGCCACAAGCATTTATTCTGCAGACTTCCGCAGGCCGGAAAGTCCACGATCAACGCGCCAGCACACTTGGTGTCTGCCGAAGGCCGCCTTCCCCATTCTCTTCTCACTGTCCTCACACGGCTGAGACTCACGCCCCCTCTCTCGTCTTCTCGTAGGACATGCATTCCCTTCACAAGGATGGCTCTCCCGTGATGAACTCTCAGTCTCCACCTCCAGATGCCAGCACACTGCACATCTAGCCTCCAACCTGAATTTGGGGGACACAAGACACTCAGTCCATAGTAGCACACAACTGCCTTCATGGGAGGACATTTCAGCTGTTGCCAGATGTTGATGCTCCTTTGCACCAAAGCCTCTCCAACGCTCTGAGATATTTGCACTGAGTTGTTCCTAGGACCAGATCCAAGGATGAGTCATGGGAGGCAGGCAACCTTTCAGAATGATCATCCTACCCCTCTGCTGGGAGACCATGTACTACTTGATGTTCATTTTCAATAGACAAATCCCTGTCAAATACAAAAAGCATTCCAAATGGAAAGAAAAGCTTTCTGGTGGTTCCTCGTCATCTTCTCTCCAAAGTATACTTCTGTGTACACAGAAGTCTAAGATGACCTGCAGTGACCCACAGCCTTGCATAATTCCGTCTTTT
>NW_024074719.1:0-2936 GCF_014754425.2 Oryx dammah
AGCGGGGAGGGGGTGCTGGCAACAAAGAGCCCTCCTATCCCTGCCCCTGCGGGAGGTGGGCAAGAAGCTAGGGGGCTGTCGCGAGGCCAGCAGCAACGTGGAGCCCGCGCGCCTGGAGCTGGGAGGTGGCAGGAGGCGGGAGGGGGCCAGGAAGGTCAGCGTCCACTGCAGTGGTGCCGGCGAGCCCGCCCAGGGCTCCTTCTTCCTGTGCTCCCCGAGCGCAAGGACCCCTTGGTCTGGCAGAATGGCTCAGGGCTGCTGAGATCCGGTGAGAGAGGGTTCCTCTCCTGCGCGCCAGGGCGCGACAGTAGCAAGTGGAAGGGCAAGGGTGTGAGCGGCGAGGCCGCGTCACAGGAGGGCCGCTGTGGTGGGGAGGTGTTCCACACTGACTGGCACCCTGGCGAGACCGGCAAGACCCAGGCTCCGGTGGGCCCGATCCTCGGCCAAGGCGTGGCGGGAAGAAACTTCAGGGGGAGGGGCGGGGACACCCTGGCTACATCCCAGTGGGAAGTCAGGTGAGCATGGGAGCACGGGACAAGAGGCCAGAATCCTTGCTGGGGCAAGAGCAAAGGGAAGGGAGTCAAGCCATGAGGTCTGTGCCAGAACGGGCCTTTCCAGCCTGGACCCAGGCCACTGAGGTGCACGTGTGGGGGTGGTGGGAGACGAGCAGGGAGCCATTGGAGAGCCCCAGCTCGCTGCTGTGGGAGAGCCCAGAGGAGACTCCCCACAAGAGGCGCGGGAGTTCTGCCAGGGCACAGGCTGCAGGCTGGGCTCTGCCTGCAGCCTGAACCACAGAGGAGTGCAGGGGGCCCTGAGGGTCTCCCAGGTGCCTGCACCCCAGCTCTGGGGAGACCCTGCCAAAGACACGGAGAAGCTCTGACAGAGCCCCAGAGGCAGAGACAAAGGAGGAGGCGGCGGTGGCGGGCTGGGCCCCTCCTCCCACCGGCCCGTCGGAGGGGGGCAGGGAGGCCAGAAGCTGGGGGCGTCAGGGGGCTCGCTAGGTTCAGGGCCCCAGGCCAGGGAACATTCTGCGGAAGAGACGGAGGACGTCTCCCAGGGCCATGGGGCACCCGGCGGGCTGCCCTTTGTGTCCCGCCATCCCCTCGTAGGGCTGCAGGGCGGCCAGGAGCTGGCGGCCTTGGGGGGCTCCGCAGTGTCAGGGCCCCAGCTCAAAGGAGATTCCACCGACGAGACGGGGGAGGTCTGCCAGGGATCCGGGGAGCTGCCGCCTGCCACCCCTCGGGGTCTCGGCGGGATGCAGGGTGGCCAGGAACTGCAGGCTTTGGGGGGCTCCGCGGGATCTGGGTCCCAGCCCCGGGGAAACTCCTTGGAAGAGACCAGGGAGGTCTGCCAGGGCCCCGGCGGGCTGGCCTCTGGGTCCCGCTGGTGCCTCTGGCCGCTGCACGGGTCCCCACGGGGTTCCCAGGGGTCTGTGCCCCAGCTCAGGGGAGACCCAGAGGAAGACGAAGACACGGGGGACGTCTGCCAGAGCCCCGGGGAGCCCGCTGGGCTGCCCTCTGCATCACGCCAGCCCGTCCGAGCGGTGCAGGGCTGCCAGGAGCTGGTGGTCTTGGGGGGCTCGCCTGGTTTGGGGCCCCAGCTCAGGGGAGACCCCGTCAAAGAGCCCGGGGAGGTCTGCCAGGGACCCGCGAAGCTGCTGTCTGCGAACAGACTGCAGCACGGTGGGCTGCAAGGCTGGCGGGACATGGCAGCTTCGGGGGCTCCCCAGGCTCTGCGTCCCAGCCAGTGGAAGACTCCACGGAAGAGACCGGAGACGTCAGCCAGGGACCCGACGGGCTGGACTCTGCCTCCCAACGGCACGTCTGGCGCCGGGGCTCTGCACCCCAGCTCAGGGGGGACTCTGCCGACGACACGGGGGAGGTCTGCCAGGGCCCCTCGGTGCCCAGGGCGCTGGCCTCTGCCTCCCGCCGGCAGCTTGGCGGGGTGCAGGGTGGCCAGGAGCCGAGGGCCACGGGTGAATCCAGGGAAGATCCTGGGCCAGCACCTGGCATGCTCGGTGCTCGGGCAGATGTCTCCTGCGTGGGATGGGCCCAGGGACCCACAAGCCTGGCGATGGCTGGAGAAGAGCAGGGGTCCCCGGGAGAGTCCCAGGGGGCTGCTGCTGACGCCGGGGGCCACCCTGTGCAAGACATGGGTGAACTCTGCCCCAGACCACTGGTGTCCCAAGGACTGGGTTCCGACTCCCGCTGGGGTCCGGGAGGCCTGCCGGGCGATGAGCAGCTGGGGCCCAAGGAGGACCCCACGAGGGGAGGGCTTGCAGGACTAGGTGACGACAGGACGAACATATGGCACCCCGTGGTGAAGCCAGGGGACAGCGAGGACACCACGTGGGTAGAAGCTGATGTCGAGCCCCCTGAATCCCATGGGGACTGCCCCGTGCTCTCTCCCCAGGGAAGCGGGAAATCCAAGGAGGCCGCTGGAGGGGAAACCGCCGAGGTACTCGGCCTGAGGGTGGAGGGAAACTGCCCCTGCTCTACCCGTGCTGAGGCGTCGCCTCTGCAGCCTGAGAGGCCAGGGGAGCCCAGTCCACTGTGTGGGCAGTGAAGGCCAGAGGACCCTTGGGGGCGAGAGACGTCCATTGTGTCTGTCCCCTCACGCGCCAACTGGAGAAAACCTTTGGCTCCTAGGACACCCTGACCCCACACCCCCTTTCCGCCTTCTCGTCCTCCTCCACCGCCCTCAACAGAAATGGGCGGTGAGGTATGCCTACGTGTACATGTACGTGTGTGAGCTCGTGCCTGCATAGAGCATGTGCCGGGGTAGCGGTTCTGTGAACGCGTAGGCGAGTGCCTGCACAGTCAAGGATGGAACGCATCCCCACTCCTCACCACCACCACCACCACCCCCCGACCACCAGGCCCTCCGCCCCCCCCACCCCCACCAGCACCAAAAGCAAGAGCAAAAGCAATACTGCC
>NW_024074720.1:0-2936 GCF_014754425.2 Oryx dammah
GAGGCAGCCCCACAACGGGGAGACTGAGTCCCTGCTCTCCTGCCAGTGCTTGACAGACCGAGTTTCCCTAGGGCTCTCCTCCCAGCACAGACGCGTGCAAGTGGTGGGGCCTGCCCCGGCAGTTCTGAGCTCCCGCCCACAGCCCAAGCTCAGGGAAGCAGTCCCGGAGACAAGATCTCCGTGAAGCGCGTGGCGGCCCCGCATGGAACCCGAGAGCACAGCATGCTGGAAAGCGAGCCTCCTCGGGTGAAGAGCAGGCCGCCCAGCTGCGTACTTCTGCAAGGCCTGGCTGGGAAATCGCAAGTGGGCCTTCACAACGGCAGAGCTCCAGCTCTGCTCACAGGCCCTTCTGGGAGAGTCCCTGGTGTGAGGCTGCTCTGCCCTGTACGACACTTGCCCAGACTTGCCTCACTGCTAGTGTTCCTGCCCAGGAAGAAGCATGCTGCCCCAGGCTGGGAGACACCACTGGCGCCTTCCTGGCCTCAACTCCTCTCCTGCCTTGCTTTTGCATTTAGAACCAGGCGGCCTTGGGGAGGCTTTACGGGCCAGTGGTTTTCACTCTGCCAAGGGCAATAGCACTTAGGGCTGTGTCAGACAGATGGGAAGCCCAACTGCAAGGCTTCTCCCGCGGGGTCTTCTCCGCCAGGACTCAGCACAGCACGTAGAGCACCAGGCGCCCAGGGCCCCTGGGTGGGGGAGGCAGCCTCACAACGGGGAGGATGAGACCTTGCTCTTCTGCCAGGGCTTGACAGACCGAGTTTCCCTAGGGCTCTCCATCGCAGCACAGATGGGTGCAAGTGGTTTGGGTCTACCCCTGCTGTTCTGAGCTCCCGCCCACAGCCCCAGCTCAGGGAAGCAGCCCCAGAGCCAAGACCACCTGGAGGCGCGTGGTGCCACCGCACGGAAGCCGAGTGCACAGCACGCTGGAAAGCGAGCCTCCTCAGGGGAGGAGCAGGCAGCCCAGCTGCCTGCGTCTGCAAGGTCTGGCTGGGAAATCACAAGTGCGCCTCCAGAACGGCAGAGCTCCAGCTCTGCTCAGAGGCCCGATCTGGCATGTCCCTGGCATGAGGCTGCTCTGCCCTAGGCGACACTTGCCCAGACTTGCCACGCTGCTAGTGTTCCTGCCCAGGAAGGAGCATGCTACCCCAGGCAGGGAAATGCTACTGGCGCCTTCCTGGCCTCAGCTCCTCTCCTGCCTTGCCTTTGCACCTAGGGCCCAGGCGCCCCTCGGGAGGCTTTAAGGGCGGTGGCTTTCACCCTGCCAAGGGCTCCAGCACTTAGCGCTGTGTCAGACGGAAGGGAAGCCCAACTGCTAGGTTTCTCCAGCTGGGGCTTGGCCGCCCGGACACAGCGCAGCACGGAGAGCACCAGGCTCCCAGGGCACCTGGGTGGGGGAGGCCGCCCCAAAACGCGGAGGCAGACTCCCCGCTCGCCTGCCAATTCTTCACAGACCGAGTTTCCCTAGGGCTCTCCTCCCAAGCACAGACACGTGCAAGTGGTTGGGGCCAGCCCCTGCGGTTCTGAGCTCCCGCCCAACCCAGGCGGCCTTGGGGAGGCTTTACGGGCCGGTGGTTTTCACCCTGCCAAGGGCAATAACACTTAAGGCTGTGTCAGACAGATGGGAAGCCCAACTGCAAGGCTTCTCCCACTGGGGCTTGGCCGCCCGGACTCAGCGCAGCACGTAGAGCACCAGGCGCCCAGGGCCCCTGGGTGGGGGAGGCAGCCCCACAACGGGGAGGCTGAGTCCCTGCTCGCCTGCCAATGCTTGACAGACTGAATTTCCCTAGGGTCTCCTCCCCAGCACAGACGAGAGCAAGTGGTTGGGACCTGACACTGCGGTTCTGAGCTGCCGCCCACAGCCCCAGCTCAGGGAAGCAGCCCCGGAGCCAAGACCTCCGGGAGGCGCGTGGCGCCCCCGCATGTTAGCCGAGTGCACAGCACGCTGGAAAGCGAGGCTTCTCGGGTGAAGAGGAGGCAGCTCAGCTGCGTGCGTCTGCAAGGCCTGGCTGGGAAATCCCAAGTGCACCTCCTGAACGGCAGAGCTCCACCTCTGCTCATAGCCTGATCTGGCAGAGTCCCTGGTGTGAAGCTGCTCTGCCCTGGGCGAGACTTGTCCTGTCTTGTCTTGCTACTAGTGTTCCTCCCCAGGAAGAAGCATGCTGCCTCAGGCTGGGAGACGCCACTGGTGCCTTCCTGGCCTCAGTTGCTCTCCTGCCTTGCCTTTACAGCTAGGCCCCAGGCGCTCTTGGGGAGGCTTTAGGGGCTGGTGTCTTTCAGCCTGCCAAGGGCCCCAGCGATTAGCACTGTGTCAGACAGGAGGGAAGCCCAACTGAAAGGCTTCTCGTGCTGGGGCTTGGCCGCCCGGACTCAGCGCAGCACGGAGAGCACCAGGCTCCCAGGGCCCCTGGGTGGGGGAGGAAGCCCCACAACGCGGAGGCTGAGACCCTGCTCACCTGCCAGTCCTTGACATACCGAGTTTCCCTAGGGCTCTTCTTCCCAGCACAGACGCTTGCAAGTGGTTGGGGCCTGCCCCTGCGGTTCTGAGCTCCGGCCCACAGTCCAGCTCAGGGAAGCAGCCATGGAGCCAAGACCTCAGGAGGCGTGTGGCACCCCTGCATGGAAGCCGAGTGCACAGCACGATGGAAAGCGAGCCTCCTCGGGGGTAGAGCAGGCAGCCCACCTGCATGCGTCTGCAAGGCCTGGCTGGAAAATCCCAAGTGCGCCTCCAGAACGGCAGTGCTCCAGCTCTGCTCAGAGGCCCGATCTGGCAGAATCCCTGGTGTGCGTCTGCTCAGCCCTGGGCGACACTTGCCCAGACTTGCCTCGCTGCTAGTGTTCCGTCCCATTAAGGAGCATGTTGCCTCAGGCTGCGAGATGCCACTGGCGCCATCCTGGCCTCAGCTCCTCTCCTGCCTTGCCTTTACACCTAAGGCCCA
>NW_024074721.1:0-2936 GCF_014754425.2 Oryx dammah
CACTCATCTCACATGCTAGTAAAGTAATGCTCAAAATTCTCCAAGCCGGGCTTCAGGAATACATGAACTGTGAACTTCCTGATGTTCAAGCTGGTTTTAGAAAAGGCAGAGGAACCAGAGATCAAATTGCCAACATCCGCTGGATTATGGAAAAAGCAAGAGAGTTCAAGAAAAATATCTATCTCTGCCTTATTGATTATTCCAGATCCTTTGCCTGTGTGGATCACAATAAACTGTGGAAAATTCTTCAAGAAATGGGAATACCAGACCACTTGACCTGCCCCTTGAGAAATCTGTATACAGATCAGGAAGCAACAGTTAGAACTGGACATGGAACAATAGACTAGTTCCAAATAAGAAAAAGAGTACGTCAAGGCTGTATATTGTCACCCTGCTTATTTAACTTATATGCAGAGTACATCATGAGAAACCCTGGACTGGAAGAAACACAAGCTGGAATCAAGATTGCTGGGAGAAATGACAATAACCTCAGATATGCAGATGACACCACCTTTATGGCAGAAAGTGAAGAGGAAGTAAAAATCCTCTTGATGAAAGTGAAAGAGGAGAGTGAAAAAGTTGGCTTAAAGCTCAACATTCAGAAAATGAAGATCATGGCATTTGGTCCTGTCACTTCATGGGAAATAGATGGGGAAACAGTGGAAACAGTGTCAGACTTCATTTTTTGGGCTCCAAAATCACTGCAGATGGTGATTGCAGCCATGAAATTAAAAGACGCTTACTCCTTGGAAGGAAAGCTATGATCAACCTAGATAGCATATTCAAAAACAGAGATATTACTTTGCTGACTAAGGTCCGTCTAGTCAAGGCTATGGTTTTCCCTGTGGTCATGTATGGATGCGAGAGTTGGACTGTGAAGAAGGCTGAGCGACGAAGAATTGATGCTTTTGAACTGTGGTGTTGGAGAAGACTCTTGAGAGTCCCTTGGACTGTAAAGAGATCCAACCAGTCCATTGTGAAGATCAGCCCTGGGATTTCTTTGGAAGGAATGATGCTAAAGCTGAAACTCCAGTACTTTGGCCACCTCATGTGAAGAGTTGACTCATTGAAAAAGACTTTGATGCTGGGAAGGATTGGGGCCAGGAGGAGAAGGAGACAACAGAGGTTGAGATGGCTGGATGGCATACTTACTCAATGGACGTGAACTCCAGGAGTTGGTGATGGACAGGGAAGCCTGGCATGCTGTGATTCATGGGGTCGCAAAGAGCTGGATACAACTGAGCGACTGAACTGAACTGAACTGAAGTGTTCTCCACCATCTGGAACACATAAAGAGATTCACAGAGTTGGGTTGAGAAGAGAACGGGGAGGGAGGAGATAGATTCGACCTGGTAGAGAAAAAGGACAGTCCAAAGAGGAAGAGAGCAGTCAAGCCAGTAATCTCACTCCCAGGTAAAAATGGGTACTGAAGATTGGGTTCTTAAAGGTACAAAATTGATAACAAATACCAAAAAGCAAAGATTAAAAATCTAGAGTAGAGGTTGGATTTTCAAAAATACAATATTAAAGAAAAGAAAGGAAAAAAGTCACAAAAATTATAAAATATATATATATATGAAGTTTGCTTTAAAAAATAGGGTCTCTCTCTCTCTTTTTTTTTTTTGCAAATTAATAGTTGGTTGTAAAAATGAAAATTAAAGAAGCAATCAGTTCAGTCGCTCAGTTGTGTCTGACTCTTTGCAACCCCATGAATCACAGCACGTCAGGCCTCCCTGTCCATCACCAACTCCCGGAGTTCCCTCAGACTCATGTCCATTGAGTCCGTGATGTCATCCAGCCATCTCATCCTCGGTCGTCCCCTTCTCCTCCTGGCCTCAATCCTTCCCAGCATCAAAGTCTTTTCCAATGAGTCAACTCTTCACATGAGGTGGCCAAAGTACTGGAGTTTCAGCTTTAGCATCATTCCTTCAAAGAAATCCCCGGGTTGATCTCCTTTAGAATGGACTGGTTGGAACTCCTTGCAGTCCAAAGGACTCTCAAGAGTCTTCTCCAACACCACAGTTCAAAAGCATCAATTCTTCAGTGCTCATCCTTCTTCACAGTCCAACTCTCATATCCATACATGACCACTGGAAAAACCATAGCCTTGACTAGACGGACCTCAGTCGGCAAAGTAATGTCTCTGCTTTTGAATATGCTATCTAGGTTGCTCATAACTTTTCTTCCAAGGAGTAAGCGTCTTTTAATTTCATGGCTGCAATCACCATCTACAGTGATTTTGGAGCCTCCCAAAATGAAGTCTGACACTGTTTCCATTGTTTCCCCATCTATTTCCCATGGAGTGATGGGAGCGGATGCCATGATCTTCATTTTATGAATGTTGAGCTTTAAGCCAACTTTTTCACTCTCCTCTTTCACTTTCATCAAGGGGCCTTTTACTTCCTCTTCACTTTCTGCCATAAGGGTTGTGTCATCTGCGTATCTGAGGTTATTGATATTTCTCCTGGCAAACTTGATTCCAGCTTGTGTTTCTTCCAGTCCAGGGTTTCTCATGATGTACTCTGCATATAAGTTAGATAAGCAGGGTGACAATATACAGCCTTGATGTACTCCTTTTCTTATTTGGAACCAGTCTATTTTTCCATGTCCAGTTCTAACTGTTGCTTCCTGACCTGCATACAGATTTCTCAAGAGGCAGGTCAAGTGGTCTGGTATTCCCATCTCTTTCAGTATTTTCCACAGTTTATTGTAATCCACACAGTCAAAGGCTTTGGCATAGTCAATAAGGCAGAGATAGATATTTTTCTTGAACTCTCTTGCTTTTTCCATGATCCAGCAGATGTTGGCAATTTTATCTCTGGTTCTTCTGCCTTTTCTAAATCTGGCTTGAACATCAGCAGTTTCACGGTTCATGTGTTGCTGAAGCCTGGCTTGGAGAATTTTGAGCATTACTTTACTAGCATGTGAGATGAGTG
>NW_024074722.1:0-2936 GCF_014754425.2 Oryx dammah
ACTGGAAAAACCATAGCCTTGACTAGACGGACCTTTGTTGGCAAAGTAATGTCTCTTCTTTTCAATATGTTATCTAGGTTGGTCATAACTTTTCTTCCAAGAAGTAAGCGTCTTTTAATTTCATGGCTGCAGTCCACATCTGCAGTGATTTTGGAGCCCCCCCAAAAAATAAAATCTGACACTGTTTCCACTATTTCCCCATCTATTTCCCATGAAGTGATGGGACCAGATGCCATGATCTGAGTTTTCTGAATGTTGAGCATTAAGCCAACTTTTTAACTGTCCTCTTTGACTTTCATCAAGAGGCTTTTTAGTTCTTCTTCACTTTCTGCCATAAGGGTGGTGTCATCTGCATATCTGAGTTTATTGAGATTTCTCCTGGCAATCTTGATTCCAGTTTGTGCTTCTTCCAGTCCAGTGTTTCTCATGATGTACTCTGCATAGAAGTTAAATAAGCAGGGTGACAATATACAGCCTTGACGTACTCCTTTTCCTATTTGGAACCAGTCTGTTGTTCCATGTCCAGTTCTAACTGTTGCTTCCTGACCTGAATACAGGTTTCTCAAGAGGTAGGTCAGATGGTCTGGTATTTCCATCTCTTTCAGATTTTTCCACATATTGGATATATATTTATAATTTTTATATCTTCTTTGAGTTATGCCTTAACCATTATGCAAGTCTTTCCTTTGTCTCTTGTAACAGTCTTTTTTATCTAATATGAATGTTGTTGCTCCAACTTTGTTTTGATTTCTATTCACATGTAATAGGTTTTCAGTCTATATGTGTCCCTAGATCTGAAAGTGGAGAAGGCAATGGCACCCCACTCCAGTACTCTTGCCTGGAAAATCCTGGTAGGCTGCAGTCAATGGGGTCGCTAAGAGTCAGACACGACTGCGCAACTTCCCTTTCACTTTTCACTTTCACGCACTGGAGAAGGAAATGGCAACCAACTCCAGTGTTCTTGCCTGGAGAATCCCAGGGATGGCGGAGCCTGGTTGGCTGCTGTCTATGGGATCGCATAGAGTCAGACACGACTGAAGTGACTTAGCAGCACATCTGAAGTGGGTCTCTTGCAAGCAGAATATATATATGGGTTTTGTTTTTCTATTTGTTCAGCCAATCTGTATCTTTTAGTTGAAGCATTTATTCCATTTGCATTTAAGGTAATTATTGATATGTATGATCCTATTAACATTTACCTTATTGATTCGGGTTTGTTTCTGTAGGTCTTTTCTTTCTTTCATGTTTCCCAGAGGTAACATTTATGATTTCATAAAAGATAAAAAATACCTTTAAATGTTTAGCAAAGAAATAAGAATATTAAGCATGATTCCATGAGGATTTGGTGTCTCGTTTATAAGAGCTGTCATTTATGAAGCACTTATGTGTCACTCTCTGTGGAAGACAGTTTTCCTGTATTATTTCATATCATTCACACAGAATTTCTTGGAAAAGTGGATATTATCTTCCTTGCCATATAATTCAAAAATTTTGAGATAAAGTCATTTAATAATTTTCCTCACAGTTCAGAGTGAGAATTTAGAAATATTGATATTGATCTTTTGGTTCTCCAGTCCATAGTTCTTCCAATATAAAATGTTGTTTTTCATTTCATTTACATTTTATTTATATTTTGTGTCATTATCATAAGTGTGGATTATTCTGATGAAGAGAAATGTGTTTAAGCTAAAACAATAAAAATTCACTAAATATTGAGTTACGTGACAGTCTTGAAATAAAAGGACAAAATGGTTTACAAATGGACAAGGAAATACTTCTGAAGAATACAATCTGTTTTCTCTAAGTGGTTATGTTAGTTTGTCTCCATTTCAGAAATGTTCTTTCATGGCTAAGAACTTCTCATATCTAGAGTAAAATACATATGGTCTTTTGTTTTGTAGAAAACAGTTTCAGCTTTAGAATACTATTTTCAGAAACCATGAAATAAGCCTCAACTACTATTAAATTAACAATTAACATTCATGTTTCTGCAATCTTTGTCAAAATTTTCCACTATTTAATTCTTACAAAATCCTTCTTCATTTCAGAGATAACAGAAAACCAGAAAATTGAGGCCCCAGAGGAAGCAAGTGGCAGAATAAGCCTACAGTTTAATACTTCTAACTCCAAATTTTGTTGTACAGCACATAGCCTCAACACAGCAAATGAAGGAAGTGTGTATAAAATAACACAAAATGCATACATTGTAAAATCTGCATTATTTTCAGGAATTCATCAACAGTAACAAAACTCATGTTGAGATTTTGAGTCTAGCAGGTAGTAGTCCTTGGTGGTGCCCTTGTCCAGCTGAATATTCTCAAAATGCTACATGATTACAGGTGAAAAATTTGTCATTTGCAAAGTTACTTTTTTTTAATCTTTATATTTTATTAGTAATTCTATTCTTCAAAGAGAAATAGAACAATATAACTTTCACTGTTTCCATTTGAAGAAACTCTGTACTATTTTTCTTATACAGACTCATTTGGTATAGTATACTGAGCTAATTTATTATCAAGGTTGTGGTGAAAATGTGCTTTTTATAGAAATATGGTTTAAAGCTTTAATAAGTATATAAAGTTTTATGCAACAAATAACCTAATAAGTGTGATTTCTTATAACTAACATCCTCTAAAGTTTATACATCAATAATGACTTGATGAGAGTGAAAAAGTTTGCTCAACATTCAGAAAAAATAAGATCATGGCATCTTGTCCCATCACTTCATGGGAAATAGATGGGGAAACAGTGGAAACAATGTCAGACTTTATTTTGTGGGGCTCCAAAATCACTGCAGATGTGGACTGCAGCCATGAAATTAAAAGACACATGCTCCTTGGAAGGAAAGTTATGATCAACCTAGATAGCATATTGAAAAGCAGAGACATCACTTTGCCAACAAAGGTCCGTCTAGTCAAGGCTATGGTTTTTCCAGT
>NW_024074723.1:0-2935 GCF_014754425.2 Oryx dammah
AAAGGCAAAATGGTTGTCTGAGGAGGGCTTACAAATAGCTGAGAAAAGAAGTGAAAGGCAAAGGAAAAAACGAAAGATATACCCGCCTCAATCAGTTCAGTTCAGTTCAGTCTCTCAGTCGTGTCTGACTCTTTGCAACCCCATGAATTGCAGCACGCCAGGCCTCCCTGTCCATCACCAACTCCCGGAGTTCACTCAGACTCACGTCCATCAAGTCAGTGATGCCATCCAGCCATCTCATCTTCAGTCATCCCCTTCTCCTCCTGCCCCCAATCCCTCCCAGCATCAGAGTTTTTTCCAATGAGTCAACTCTTCGCATGAGGTGGCCAAAGTACTGGAGCTTCAGCTTTAACATCATTCTTTCCAAAGAAATCCCAGGGTTGATCTCCTTCAGAATGGACTGGTTGGATCTCTTTGCAGTCCAAGGGACTCTCAAGAGTCTTCTCCAACACCACAGTTCAAAAGCATCAATTCTTCAGCGCTCAGCCTTCTTCACAGTCCAACACTCACATCCATACATGACCACAGGAAAAACCATAGCCTTGACTAGACTGACCTTAGTCGGCAGAGTAATGTCTCTGCTCTTGAATATACTATCTAGGTTGGCCATAACTTTCCTTCCAAGGAGTAAGTGTCTTTTAATTTCATGGCTGCAATCACCATCTGCAGTGATTTTAGAGCCCCCCAAAATAAAGTCTGACACCGTTTCCACTGTTTCCCCATCTATTTCCCATGGAGTGATGGGACCAGATGCCATGATCTTCATTTTCTGAATGTTGAGCTTTAAGCCAACTTTTTCACTCTCCTCTTTTACTTTCATCAAGAGGCTTTTTAGTTCCTCTTCACTTTCTGCCATAACGGTGGTGTCATCTGCATATCTGATGCTCTTGATATTTTCCTGGCAATCTTGATTCCAGCTTGTGTTTCTTCTTGTCCAGCGTTTCTCATGATGTACTCTGCATACAAGTTAAATAAGAAGGGTGACAATAGATAGCCTTGATGTACTCCTTTTCCTATTTGGAACCAGTCTGTTGTTCCATGTCCAGTTCTAACTGTTGCTTCCTGACCTGCATACAGATTTCCCAAGAGGCAGGTCAGATGATCTGGTATTCTCATCCCTTTCAGAATTTTCTACAGTTTATTGTGATCCACACTGTCAAAGGCTTTGGTATAGAAAATAAAGCAGAAGTAGATGCTTTTCTGGAACTCTCTTGCTTTTCCCATGATCCTGCGGATGTTGGCAATTTGATCTCTGGTTCCTCTGCCTTTTCTAAAACCAGCTTGAACATCAGGAAGTTCACGCTTCACATATTGCTGAAGCCTGGCTTGGAGAATTTTGAGCATTACTTTACTAGCTTGTGAGATGAATGCAATTGTGCTGTAGTTTGAGCATTCTTTGACATTGCCTTTCCTTGGGATTGGAATGAAAACTGAACTTTTCCAGTCCTGTGGCCACTGCTGAGTTTTCCAAATTTGCTGGCATATTGAGTGCAGCACTTTCACAGCATCATCTTTCAGGATTTGAAATAGCTCAACTGGAATTCCATCATCTCCACTAGCTTTGTTCATAGTGATGCTTTCTAAGGACCACTTGACTTCACATTCCAAGATGTCAGGCTCTAGATGAGTGATCACACCATCATGATTATCCAGATCGTGAAAATTTTTTTTGTACAGTTCTGTGTATTCTTGCCACCTCTTCTTAATATTTTCTGCTTCTGTTAGGTCCATACCATTTCTGTCCTTTATCGAGCCCATCTTTGCATGAAATGTTCCCTTGGTATCTCTAATTTTCTTGAAGAGATCTCAAGCCTTTCCCATTCTGTTGTTTTCCTCTATTTCTTTGCATTGATCACTGAAGAAGGCTTTCTTATCTTTTCTTGCTATTCTTTTGAACTCTGCATTCAGATGCTTATATCTTTCCTTTTCTCCTTTGCTTTTCACTTCTGTTCTTTTCACAGCTAATTGTAAGGCCTCCCCAGACAACCATTTTGCTTTTTTGCATTTCTTTTCCATGGGGATGATCTTGATCCCTGTCTCTTGTACAATGTCACGAACCTCATTCCATAGTTCCTCAGGCACTCTATCTATCAGATCTAGGCCCTTAAATCTATTTCTCACTTCCATTGTATAATCATAAGGGATTTGATTTAGGTCATACCTGAATGGTCTAGCGGTTTTCCCTACTTTCTTCAATTTAAGTCTGAATTAGGTAATAAGGAGTTCATGATCTGAGCCACATTCAGCTCCTGGTCTTTTCTTTGTTGACTGTATAGAGCTTCTCCATCTTTGGCTGCAAAGAATATAATCAATCTGATTTTGGTGTTGACCATCTGGTGATGTCCATGTGTAGAGTCTTCTCTTGTGTTGTTGGAAGAGGGTGTTTGCTATGACCAGTGCATTTTCTTGGCAAAACTCTATTAGTCTTTACCCTGCTTCATTCCACATTCCAAGGCCAAATTTGCCTGTTACTCTAGGTGTTTCTTGACTTCCTCTTTTGCATTCCAGTCCCCTATAATGGAAAGGGCATCTTTTTTGTGCGTTAGTTCTAAAAGGTCTTGTAGGACTTTATAGAACTGTTCCACTTCAGCTTCTTCAGTATTTCTGGTTGGGGCATAGACTTGGATAACTGTGATATTGAATGGTTTGCCTTGGAGATGAACAGAGATCATTCTGTCGTTTTTGAGACTGCATCCAAGTACTGCATTTCGGACTCTTTTGTTGACCGTGATGGCTACTCCATTTCTTCTAAGGGATTCCTGCCCTCAGTAGTACATATAATGGTCATCTCAATTAAATTCACCCATTCCAGTCCAGTTTAGTTCGCTGATTCCTAGAACGTCAACGTTCACTCTTTCCATCTCTTGTTTGACCACTTCCAATTTGTCTTGATTCATGGACGTGACATTCCAGGTTCCTATGCAATATTGCTCTT
>NW_024074724.1:0-2933 GCF_014754425.2 Oryx dammah
CATCGCACTTGCTGCACTGAAAAAGGTCTACGTGCCTTTGTGTCAGATCCCAACAAACACTCCTGAGCCCAGATTTCGATCCCTATGCGGACAATGCTTGGTCCTGCCCTTGTTCAAGATCAAAAGAAATTTCTATGAGCCCGCATCTAGGTCCCTGTACTGATTGAGGCTAAGGTCTGCCCATCTTGAAGCCTCAACGGACACTGCTGAATTGACATCTAAGGACCTGCACTGACCCAGCCTGGGTCCAGGCCTTGCACAAGACCCTGGTAGACACTGCCGAGCCCCCTCCCAGTCGCTGCACCTAACCAGGTTTGGTCGTGCCCTTCTTCAACCCCGACAAATACGCCCGAGCCTCATTTGGGTGCTTACCCGGACCAGGCTCCATCCTGCCATTCTACAAGTCCACAACAAATACTTCTGAACCCAAGTCTCGGTCTCTGCACTGAACCAACCTAGCTTCTTCCCGCATGCAATCACTGACAGACAACCCTGAGCCCAAATGGCGGGTTCTGCATGGAACGAGGCTAAGTGCTTCCCATGTTCATAACCCCTAATATCAGGCCTGAGCCAACATCTTGAGTCTGACACTGAAGCATTTTGTAGGCTGCCCCTGTTGCATCCCTGCAAATGCTCCTAAGCCCACATCCTGGACCCTGCACTGACCCGGCAGGGACCTGCATTTGTTCAAGCCCCCAACAAACACGCCTGAGCTCACATCTGGGTTCTGGCTCTGAGCCATGCTGGGTCGTGACTTTGTTTACGCCCCCGAGAAACACCTCTGTGCCCGCATCTAAGTCCCTGCCATGAACCAGGCTGGGTCCTGCACTTATTCAAGGCCCCTACCACCATAGCTGAGCCTGCATCTGACTCTCATGCTAGTTCCCAGCCTTATTCAAGCCCCCAGCAAGCATTCCTGAGCCGACAAGTAGCTCCATGCCTTGGAACTATGGAGTGTACCACCATTGTTGATTCCCCCAGGAAATACTAGTGATCCCATATCCCACTCACTGCACTCAAGAAGGCTGGGTCAAGCCTTTGAACAACAACCCGACAAACACTCCTGAGTCCGAGGAGACTAGGTCCCTGCAGTGAACCAGGCTGAATCTTACACTGGAGAAAGCCTCCGACAAACACTCCTCAGTGCATATCTGTTGTCGAAGTTTCTGAAAAATACTCCTGGGCCCACCTCTAGGTCCTTGCACTGAATCAGGCTGAGTCTTGCCCTTGTACAAGATACTGACAACACTCCTTAGCGGACATTTGTGTCCCTGAATGGAACCAAGCTGGATCCTGCACTTGTTCAAGCCCCTGAAAATGACACGTGAGCCCATATCTAGGTCCCTTCGCTGACCCAGGCTGGTCTTGCACCTGTTCACATCCGGAGAGTCAAGTGTGACCCACATACGGTCACTGCACTGAACCATGTTGTGTCCTGAACTTGCACAAGCTCTTGACAAATATTCAGGAGCCCACATTTTGGTCCCTCTTCTGATTCAGACTGGGTCCTGGCCTTCTTCAAGCCTCAGACAATCACTCCTGGGCCCACATCACATTCCCTGAACTGAACTCTTCTGGGTCCTGCACTGGTTCCATGCCACGTCCAACTCTCTTGAGCCCATATCTCACTCCCAGGACTCACTCATGCTGGACCCTGCCTTGAGTCAAGGCCCGACAAACACTCCTGACCCACAACATCGTCTCTGCACTGACCTAGGATGGGTCCTGCACTTGTCAAGGTGCCAGCCAACACTACTGAGCCTCTCTCTGACTCTCAGGCTAGCGCTGGCCATATTCAGGCACCTGACCTACAATCCTGAGCCCACAACTCACTCCATGACTCTGAACTAGTGTGTGTCCTTGTGTTCTGCCCTTGGTCAGTCCACCCAGGAAACACTCCCCATCGAGCATCGCACTCACTGCGCTGAACAAGGATTGATGTGACTTTGTGCAAGGCCCTAACAAAAACTCCCGAGCCCACATTTCAATCCCTAAGTGGACAATGCTCTGTCCTGCCCGTTTCAAGAACACAAGAAGTACCCCTGAGCCTGCATCTCGGTCCCTGCACTGAAAGAGGCTAAGGTCTGTCATCTTGAAGCCTCAACAGATACTCCTGAATAGAAATCTAAGGACCTGCACTGACCCAGGCTGGGCCCAGGCCTTGTGCAAAACCCTTGCAAAAACTTCTGGGCCTCCCTCCCTGTCTCCACACCAAATCATGCTAGGTCCTGCCGTTCTTCAAGGCCATGACAAATACTTCTCAACACACTTCTATGTCACTGCTCTGAACAAGGCTAGCTTCTTCCGATGTGCAAGAAATGACAGACAACCCTGAGCCCAAATGTCGTCTTGCACAGAACGAAGCCATGCGCTGCCCAAGTTCATGACCCCTAATAACAGTCCTGAGCCAACATCTTGAGCCAGGCACTGAGCATTTTGGGAGCTGCCCCTGTTGCCCCCTAGCAAATGCTCCTGAGCCCACATCCTGCACCCTGTACTGATTCCCGGGGAGGCTCTGCCTTTTTTCAAGCCCGAGACAAACACTCCAGAGCTCACAACTCGGGTCCGGCACTGACCATACCAGGTCCTGCCTTTCTTTACGCCCCCGAGAAACACTCATGCATCCGCATCTCCATCCCTCCCATGAACCTGGCTCGGTCCTGTAGATATTCAAGGCAGCAACCAACATGCTTGAGTCTGTATCTGACTCGCATGCTAGTTCCTGGCCTTATTCGAGCCTCTGGCAAGCAATCCTGAGATACAAGCAGCTCCATGCCTCGGAACTATGGTGTGTACCGCCAGTGTTCAACTCCCAAGAAACATGGGTGATCCCATATCCTGCTCGCTACACTCAAGAAGGCTGGGTCATGCCTTCGAGCAAGACCCCAACAAACACTCCTGAGCCCTAGGACACTAGGTCCCTGCAGTGAACA
>NW_024074725.1:0-2933 GCF_014754425.2 Oryx dammah
AGACCAGCCCAGACCAGGAGGGCCCGTGACCCTGGGAGGGGGCTGAGTTGAGACGACCCTGTCCTCAAGAGCCCCCAGGCCCTGTGGGGTCTCTCAAGCCAGGGACCAGGGTCTCGGGGTCCACAAGTGACACTGGAAGTCGAGGCACCAAGTGACCGGACTCAGGTGCCCAGGGGGCAGAAGTGGAGCTCTGCTGGGACTGAGGGCTCAGCGGGAAGAACTGAGCCTCAGGGGAGGACGGAGCCTCAGCCTCATGGTGGGAGCAGAGCTGGGTCCTTGTGGAATGAGGGGCGTGTGAGGCGGTCTGTGGCCAGACAGACCTGGAGCCCCGCTGAGTTTCTCCCGCTAGAAAGAGTCTCAGCTTTGGTGTCAAGAATGGCTCCCGTTCCACCCACAAGACGTCCTCGTGACGGGCCAGCACCATTGCCGCAGAGACAGCAAGAGGGATGGGGGAGGGACACTGAGCTGGAGGTTACGGTCCCGCCCCACGTCTCAGCCTGCAGGGGACCCCATCAAATGCATTTAGGGGGCAGGTTTGTGCACCTGAGGTTCCCGCATAATTTGTCTGAAATCTGAAAAACAAGCATCTTTCACACCCACCCGGCCCCTGAGTCCACGTGGGGCAGCTGTCCTGACCACAGGGACCCTGACTCTCAGCACTGACCTGGCCAGCATCGCGTGGGATTTCGGGGCTGGATTGGGAAGGTCAGCTGGGCCTCAGTGACTGAGGGCTGATGGGGAAAGTCCAGGAGCTGCCCGTGGCCTGGTGATGCCCGTGGGCAGGAGGAGAGGAGGAGGCTGGTGTCCTGATGAGGGATGGACAGGGTGCAGGATCGGGGCTAGACAGGACATCTGGGTTCCATCCCGCAGTGACCTCTGTCCACGAGTCTGCCTGGACTCACCGGGGACACAGGACCGTCTCCCAGGCCCTCACTCCAGGGAAGGGCTTTCTCTCCAGTGCCTTTGACCCAACACGAGCTCCTACAGCTCCCACAAGCGGGGAGAGTCCTGTCCTGCTGACACTGCAGGAGAGGGAGGGGACGCCAGCAGGGAGCAAGCCCACCCCCGCGGGTGCCAGCACAGCCGCGCCCCCACGGTCTGGGCTGCTGAGAACTGGAGACAGTCAGCAGGAGCCTCTGATGGGCACACAGAAGGGCAGGCAGACAGAAGGGAGGACAGCAGTGGGAAAGGGAGGCAGAGAAGACCACTCCCTGCTGTGCTGAGATGGTGACGCACCAGTGAGGGGTCCCGCCTGCAGAGCCTCGGCCATAGAGCGCGGGGCACCCATTAGAGGTCATCTCTGTGACAAGGTCACGACAAGGTCAGGCTCTCAGGGAGGCCACTGTCTGCCCCGTCCGTGAAAGTGACAGATGAGCAGGGTGGACGTCGGTGTCCACTTCCAGGTTACTCTGCCCTGTGGAGATAGGATAGGTGACCTTATAAAAGAGACCTGGAGCACTTGCCCAACCCCCCAGCCGTGAGCCACCGAGACGAGGCTTCCTAAGGACAGAGCCAGAAGATGCCCTCAGTGAGCCAAGGAAAGCCCTGGCAAGAAAAACAAGATTGCAGGGTCTTGATCACAGACTTCTGACCCCCAGAAACAGGGCATAGAGATTCACGGTATTTAAGCACCATGTCGATGGTGTCTGAGCATAGCTGCCCGAGCTGACTGTATCAGGAGCTGGTCGCTCTGGTGTATAGGGATTTATTGGAACGTAAGTCTTCATTTCCCTGAAATAAATTTTAAGAGCACAATTTCTAGATTGTACAGTAATCCAGTGGTCAGCGTGTTAGTAGCTGCAGAACTCTTTCTCAGAGTGCCTGTGGCGCTTGGCGTCCCTTCCTGCGACTCAGGGATAACCTGACTCTCTGCTGTCCAGCCAGCCTTGGGTTTTGCCACCATTTATATTGAATCCATCTGCTCAGGTGTGTAGCGCGGTCTCCTTAGGGTGTGACCGACACTCCCCTAATGACTCGTGGTGACCATCGTCCCATCTGCTCATCTGGCATCTGTACACTCCTGAAGAAATGCCTCTTCACAACATTCTCCCCATTCCTATTGGATTTTTTTCATATTGATAACTTTTGAGAATTTTTGAAATGCATACACAAGTCTTTTGATGAATCTGTGAGTAGAAAGTACTTTCTAAACTTTCCTGGATTTTTCAACTCTCTAAAAAAGACTTTTCTAAAAACAAATGCTTTACATTTTAATGTTTCCACTTGACTTCTTCCTTCTACATATAATGAAGTTACTGCCAAGTCCAAGAATTCTTGCCTTGGTCTAGGTACAGAAGATTTTTTTTTCCCATTTTATTTCTAAAACACGATACAAAAAGAATATTTATACATATGAACCATATACATATATATGAATCATTTTGCTGTAACCTGTAACTAATACAACATTGCAAATCAACTATAGGTCAGTAAATGTGTGCTCCTTCACTCAGTGGCATCCAACTCTTCGCTTCCCCGTGGGCAGGAGCACCAGATTCCCGCCAGAATCCTCTGTCCAGGGGACTTTCCAGGGAAGAAAGCTGGAGAGGGTTGCCATGCCTCCTCCAGGGGACCTTCCCACGCGGGATCAAATCTGTCTCCTGTCCTCCTGCATTGCAGCTGACTTCTCTACCACTGAGCCACCTGGAGAGCTCGATGTGTCAGTAAATAAATAAATACAATTTTAAAGAAATATAATAAATATTCTGCCAGAGCTATGTGACCAGTGCCATCATGTCTGATGCTGGAATCCTGGCTCTCACAGCAGCAGGACCCGGTCCCCTTAGCAGCAGTGTCCAGCCCTCCACGTGATGACCTCATCCCAGAGAGGACTCCTGTCTGTCTCCCAGACACAGAGGGGACCCCATGAGCAGACATGGGGTGTGTAAGAGCTGGGGGAAGGGCAGGCTTTCTCACTCAGCCCAGAGAGAGTC
>NW_024074726.1:0-2931 GCF_014754425.2 Oryx dammah
TTAAGAAAATTGGAGATACCAAGGGAACATTTCATGCAAAGATGGGCCCAATAAAGGACAGAAATGGTATAGACCTAACAGAGGTGGCAAGAATACACAGAAGAACTGTACAAAAAAGATCTTCACGACCCAGATAATCATGATCATGTGATCACTCATCTAGAGCCAGACATCTTGGAATGTGAAGTCAAGTGGGCCTTAGAAAGCATCACTATGAACAAAGCTAGTGGAGGTGTTGGAATTCCAGTTGAGCTGTTTCAAATCCTGAAAAATGATGCTGTGAAAGTGCTGCACTCAATATGCCAGCAAATTTGGAAAACTCAGCAGTGGCCACAGGACTGGAAAAGGTCAGTTTTCATTCCAATTCCAAAGAAAGGCAAAGCAAAAGAATGCTCAAACTACTGCACAACTGCACTCATCTCGCATGCTAGTAAAGTAATGCTCAAAATTCTCCAAACCAGGCTTCAGCAATATGTGAACCGTGAACTCCCTGATGTTCAAGCTGGTTTTAGAAAAGGCAGAGAAACCAGAGATCAAATTGCCAACATCTGCTGGATCATGGAAAAAGCAAGAGAGTTCCAGAAACACATCTATTTCTGCTTTATTGACTATGCCAAAGCCTTTGACTGTGTGGGTCACAATCAACTGTGGAAAATTCAGAAAGAGATGGGAATACCAGACCACCTGACCTGCCTCTTGAGAAATCTGTACACAGGTCAGGAAGCAACAGTTAGAACTGGACATGGAACAAAAGACTGGTTCCAAATAGGAAAAGGAGTACGTCAAGGCTGTATATTGTCACCCTGCTTATTTAACTTCTATGCAGAGTACATCATGAGAAACGCTGGACTGGAAGAAGCACAAGCTGGAATCAAGATTGCCAGGAGAAATATCAATAACCTCAGATATGCAGATGACACCACCCCTATGGCAGAAAGTGAAGAGGAACTAAAAAGCCTCTTGATGAAAGTGAAAGAGGAGAGTGAAAAAGTTGGCTTAAAGCTCAACATTCAGAAAACGAAGACCATGGCATCCAGTCCCATCACTTCATGGGAAATAGATGGGGAAACAGTGGCAACAGTGTCAGACTTTATTTTTGGGGGCTCCAAAATCACTGCAGATGGTGATTGCAGCCATGAAATTAAAAGACGCTTATTCCTGGAAGAAAAGTTATGACCAACCTAGATAGCATATTGAAAAGCAGATACATTACTTTGCCGACTAAGGTCTGTCTAGTCAAGGCTACGGTTTTTCCTGTGGTCATGTATGGATGTGAGAGTTGGACTGTGAAGAAGGCTGAGTGCAGAAGAATTGATGCTTTTGAACTGTGATGTTGGAGAAGACTCTTGAGGGTCCCTTGGACTGCAAGGAGATCCAACCAATCCATTCTGAAGGAGATCAGCCCTGGGATTTCTTTGGAAGGAATGATGCTAAGGCTGAAGCGCCAGTACTTTGGCCACCTCATGCGAAGAGTTGACTCACTGGAAAAAACTCTGATGCTGGGAGGGATTGGGGGCAGGCAAAGAATGGTACAACCGAGGATGAGATGGCTGGATGGCATCACGGACTCAATGGACGTAAGTCTGAGTGAACTCCGGAAGATGGTGATGGACAGGGAGGCCTGGCGTGCTGCGATTCATGGGGTTGCAAAGAATCGGACACGACTGAGCGACTGAACTGACTGACTGACTGATTGGGTTCCCTGGTGGCTCAGATGGTAAAGAATCTGCCTACAGTGCAGAAGAGACCCAGGTTTGATCCAGGTTGGGAAGATTCCCTGGAAGGGAATGGCTACCCACTTCAGTATTCTTGCCTGGAGAATTCCATGGACAGAGGGGCCTGGTAGGCCACAGTCCACAGAGTTACAAAGAGTCAGACATGACTGAGCAAGTAACACTTTCACTTTCATGGAGATAGATGGTTCTAGAATTGGTTGAGTATCTAAACAGAATCATCAGTGATTCAGGTTCCTTCCACCCATTTGCTTTGCCATCCTCATATATAAGGTTTCATCCTCAGCCTTGCCACTTCAACATAACACAAAACAAAGATAAAAGGAAGGGAACTATGAGTTTAGCGAGTTCTTAAGCTGTATATAAATGAAACCATTCTAAATAGTAAAAATCTAAAACACTCAAAGTCTTCAAGTCTTGATGAGGAAGTGGCACAAATGAGGTCACAAACATTGATAGTGAGACTGTGAACTGGTTCAATAATTTAGGGGAAATCTGTTGTAAATCAAAACCACATATCTAAGATCTGTTAATTATACTCCTACATATATATGAAAAGAAACGAGTTTAATTATCCAGCAAAGACATTATTAGAATGTTTGTGAAAGTTTTATTCACTGTAACCAAAATATATAATAAACCCAAATATCTACCACCTGCAGAATGAGTAAATAAACTCGTACATATAGTATATTTATACAATGGAGTACTATATAGAAATTAAAAAAACTGGAAACAACAAATAGATGAAGTTCATGGATATTGTGTAACAGAAGCCAGACATGAAGAATGTATATTTTATAATTTCATTTATATGACATTAAAGGGACTTCCCTGTTGACTCAGATGGTAATGAATCTGCCTGCAATGCAGGAGACCTAAGGTTCAATGTCTGGGTCGGGAAGATCCCCTGGAGAAAGGAATGGCTACCCACTCCAGTATTCTTGCCTGGAGAGTCCCATGGACAGAGGGGCCTGGCAGGCTACAGTCCACAGGGTCACAAAGAGTCGGACATGACTGAGCAGCTAACACTTTCACTTTCACATGATGTTAAAGACTGACTGGAAAAGTAACATTAATACATTTATTAGTGGAATCAGGATAATCACTATCAATGGGGAATGGACTGACTGGGAAGCAGCATGAGAGAGTTTCCTAAACTGATGGAAGGTTCTGTATCTTGATCTGTGTTGAGGTG
>NW_024074727.1:0-2931 GCF_014754425.2 Oryx dammah
CGTTTTCATGGTCTTGAACAAGTGCAGGATCCAGCCTGGTTCCGTTCAGGGACACAGATGTGCTCTAAGGAGTGTTGTAGGTGTCTTACACAAGGGCAGGACTCAGCCTAATTCAGTGCACGGACCTAGAGGTGGGCCCAGGAGTATTTTTCGGAAATTTCGACAACAGATGTTTGCCGAGGAGTGTTTTCCGGATGCTTGAACGAGTGCAAGATTCGGCCTGGTTCACTGCAGGGACCTAGTGTCCTAGGGCTCAAGAGAGTTCGTCAGGGTCTTGCTCAAAGGCATGACCCAGCCTTCTTGAGTGTAGCGAGTGGGATGTGAGACTGCCTGTGTTTCCTGATGGACTGAACAATGGCAGTACACACCGTAGTTCCGAGGCATCGAGCTACTTGTCGGCTCAGGATTGCTTGCCATTGGCTCGAATAAGGCTGGAACTAGCATGAGAGACAGATACAGGCTCAACTATGTTGGTCGTGGCCTTGAATACATGCAGGACCCACCCTGGTTCATGGCAGGGATGGAAATGCGGGTGCAGGAGTTTTTCTTGGGGGCTTAAACAAAGGCAGGACCCAGCACGGTTCAGTGCCGGAACCGAGATGTGAGCTCAGGAGGGTTTGTCAGGGGCTTAAACAAAGGCAGGGCCCCGCCGGCTTCAGTTAGGGCCCATGATGTGAGGTCAAGAGCATTTGCTGGGTGCCACTGTGGCAGCTGCCAAAATGCTTTAGTGCCAGGCTCAAGATGTTGGTTCAGGCCTGTGCAGAACCCGATATTTGGGCACAGGGTTATCTGTCGGTGGTTGCACATGGGAAGAACCTAGGCTGGTTCAGTGCAGGGCCTTAGACTCAGGTGTAGAAGTGTTTGTTGTTGCCTTAAAGAAGGGCCGGACCCAGCCTGGTCAGTGTAAGGACCGAAATGAGGCTCAGGAGTATTTGTCTGGGTAGAAGAGGGCCAGGACGCAGCCTGGTTCTGTGTAGGGCCCATGAGGGAGGATCGTGGGTGTTTGCAAGGGTCTTGCCAAAGGCTTGGAACCAGTTCAGGACCCAGCCTGGTTCAGTGCAGGTCCTTAGATGTCAATGCAGGAGTATCCATTGAGGCTTCAAGATGGGCAGACCTTAGCCTGGTTCAGTACAGGGACCAAGAAGCGGGCTCAGGTGTACTTGTCGTGGTCTTGAACAAGGGCAGGACCGAGCACGGTCTGCATAGGGATGGAAATGTGGGCTCGGGAGTGTTTGTCGGGCTGTTGCTCAAAGGCATGACTCAGCCTTCTTGAGTGCAGTGAGTGGGATGTGCGATAGCCAGTGTTTCCCTGGGGTACTGAACAATGGTGGTACACATCGTAGTTCTGAGGCATGGAGCTACTTATTGGCTCAGGAATGTTTTCTGGTGGCTTGAATCAGGCTGGAAACTAGCATGAGAGTCAGATACAGGCTCAACTATGTTGGCCAGGGCCTTGAATACGTGCAGGACCCAGCCTGGTTCATGGCAGGGGTAGAGATACGGGCACAGGATTTTTTCTCGGGGGTGTATATAAAGGCAGGACTCAGCATGGTTCAGTGCTGAACTGAGATGTAATCTCAGGAGTATTTGTCGGGGTCTTGAACAAAGGCAGAGCCCAGCCGATTTCAGTGCAGGCCCCATGATGTGGGCTCAGGAGCATTTGCAGGAGTGCACCAGGAGCAGCTCCAAAAGGCTTCAGTGCCAGGCTCAAAATGTTGGGTCAGGTCTGTGCAGGACCCAACATTTGGTTCAGGGTTGTCTTTCGGTGCTTGCACGTGAGAAGAAGCTAGGCTGGTTCAGTGCAGGGCCCGAACGTGGGTTCAGAAGTGTTTGTCATGGCCGTGAAGAAGGGCAGGACCCAGCCTTGTCAGTGTAAGAATCAAAATGAGGCTCAGGAGGATTTGTCAGGGTGGAAGAAGGGCAGAACGCAGGCTGGTTCAGTGCAGGGACTGGAGGGAGGCTTGGGAATGTTTGTAAGGGTCTTGCACAAGGAATGGAACCAGCCCGGTTCAGTGCATGTCCTTAGATGTCAATTCAGGGCTATCCGTTGAGACTTCAAAACCCTAGCCTGATTCAGTACAGGGACTGAGATGCAGGCTCAGGGCTATTTGTCGTGGTCTTGAACAAGGGCAGGACCGAACATGGTTTGGCAGAGATCGAAATGTGCACTCAGGAGTGTTGCTCAAAGGCATGATCAGCTTTCTTGAGTGAAGCGAGTAGAACGAGGTATCATCAGTGCAATACGGGATCTGGAGTGGTTCTTGGGGGGACTGACCAAGGGCAGGACAAACCCTAGTTCAGAGGCAGAGAGTGAGTTGGTTGTAGGCTCAGGATTGTAGGTCGGTGGCTTGAATATGGCCAGGACCAGCCTGAGAGTCAGAGAGAGGCTCAGCAATGTTGGACAGCACTTTGAACAATGGCAGGACTCATCCTAGGTCAGTGCACAGATGACGTTGTGGGCTCAGGAGTGTTTGTCGGGGCTTGACTAAAGGCAGGGTCCAGCCTGCGTGAGTTCTGGGAGTGAGATATGGGCTCAAGAGTGTTGGCTGGGGCATGGAACCAGTTCAGGACCCAGCAGAATTCAGTTCAGGGACCACGATGTGGGCCCAAGAGTGAATGTATGGGGCTTGAAGAAGGCCAGGACCCAGTCTGGATCAGAAGAGGGACCAAAATGTGGGCTCTGGAATATTTCTTGAGGGCTCGTGCAAGTACAGGGGCCACCCTGGTTCATTGCAGGGACTGTATATGGGTTCATGCATGTCTCTCGTATCTGAACAAGTGCAAGACCAGCCTGGGTCAGTGAAGGGACCTAGATATGACCTCTGGAGTCATTTTCAGGGGCTTTAACAAGCGCAGGATCCAGCTTGATTCCGTTCAGGGACACAGAGGTGCGCTAATGAGTGTTGTAGGTGTCATGCACAAGGGCAGGAC
>NW_024074728.1:0-2928 GCF_014754425.2 Oryx dammah
CCCCCCATCACACGCTCAAAACCCGAGCCACCCGCCGTCAGAGCCAGCATTTGATGCCTTTAACTTGTTTCCCGGTCCCAAAAGGGGGGGGGGGAAGCATGCTTGCAAGATGTACAATTGGGAGGATTCATCGTTTCTTAAACTAAGGATTCTGAGCAGCTATGAAATAGCAGTGCTTCCCTCTAAGCTGTTTTGCACAAAATCATATCTGTTTTATTTTTTCGGCAACCGAAGAAACATGTTTAATATCAATAATGGTACTGAAACAAGGCAGCCAGAGCATTTCTGGATATAACATGTACTGACTTGAAAAATAGCAGAACTATTATAAAGATATAATGATATATCCATCTTTGCTTTCTCTTCCTCCATCTGTGTTACAGATAAGGAAAGTTCATGAGTGAACTTATATGATGTTATCAGATTTTGTGATGCTTGTGGGGTAGGCTGGGATTTCCATATGAATCAGCTTATAAAAATAATACTTAACCTTGCAGTGAATGCATGCATTGTCATTTTATTTATTTGTTTTTATATATAAATATCAGTTCAGTTCATTTGCTCAGTCATGTCTGACTCTTGGCAACCTCATGAACCAAAGCAGGCCAGACCTCCCCGTCCATCACCGACTCCCGGAGTCCACTCAAACCCACATCCATTGAGTCAGTGATGCCATCCAACCATCTCATCCTCTTTTGTCCCCTTCTCCTCTTGCCTTGAATCTTACCCAGCATCAGGGTCTTTTCCAATGAGTCAGTTCCTCCCATCAGGTGGCCAAAGTATTGGGGTTTCAGCTTCAACATCAGTCCTTCCAAGGTACACTAGGACTGATCTCCTTTAGGATGGACTGGTTGGATCTCCTTGCAGTCCAAGGGACTCTCAAGAGTCTTCTCCAACACCACAGTTCAAAGGCATCAATTCTTTGGTGCTCAGCCTTCTTCACAGTCCAACTCTCACATCCATACATGACCACAGGAAAAACCATAGCCTTGACTAGACGGACCTTTGTTGGCAAAGTAATGTCTCTGCTTTTTAATATGCTGTCTAGGTTGGTCATAAAATATCATATAGCTTACAGATGCACAATATAGTGAGTCACAATTATTAATTTAGTTTTACTTTGTTTGTGCTGGGTCTTCGTGGGTGAAAGCGCTTTGCTCTAGCTGCAGAGAGTGGGGGCTCCTCTCCAGGTGTGGGCGTCTCATCTTGGTGGCTTCTCTTGTTGTGGACCACAGGCTCTAGGGCTTGTTGATTTCAGTACTTGCATCTCCTGGACTGTGGAGCACAGGCTCAGAAGTTGTGGTGCATGGGGCTTAGCTGATTCGTGGCATGTGGGGTCTTCCCAGACCAGGGATACAACCTATGTCTCCCGCATTGGCAGACGGATTCTTTACCACAGAGCCACCAGGGGAGCCCCAGTGAGTTATGGTTTTAAAGGTCCCACTCCATTTATGGATATTATAAAATACTGGCTGTTTTGCCTGTTCAGTTCAGTTCAGTTATGATTATACAGTGGAAGTGAGAAAGAAATAGATTTATGGGTCTAGATCTGAAAGATAGAGTGCCTGATGAACTATGGAATGAGGTTCGTGACATTGACAGGAGACAGGGATCAAGACCAACCCCATGGAAAAGAAATGCAAAAAAGCAAAATGGCTGTCTGGGGAGGCCTTACAAATAGCTGTGAAAAGAAGAGAAGTGAAAAGCAAAGGAGAAAAGGAAAGATATAAGCATCTGAATGCAGAGTTCCAAAGCATAGCAAGAAAGCCTTCTTCAGTGATCAATGCAAAGAAATAGAGGAAAAGAACAGAATGGGAAAGACTAGAGATCTCTTCAAGAAAATTAGAGATACCAAGGGAACATTTCATGCAAAGATGGGCTCGATAAAGGACAGAAATGGTCTGGACCTAACAGAAGCAGAAGATATTAAGAAGAGGTGGCAAGAATACACAGAAGAACTATTCAAAATAGATCTTCATGACCAAGATAATCACGATGGTGTGATCACTCACCTAGAGCCAGACATCCTGGAATGTGAAGTCAACTTGGCCTTAGAAAGCATCACTACGAACAAAGCTAGTGGAGGTGATGGAATTCCAGTTGAGCTACTTCAAATCCTGAAAGATGATGCTGTGAAAGTGCTGCACTCAATATGCCAGCAAATTTGGAAAACTCAGCAGTGGCCACAGGACTGGAAAAGGTCAGTTTTCATTCCAATTCCAAAGAAAGGCAATGCAAAAGAATGCTCAAACTACAGCACAATTGCACTCATCTCACATGCTAGTAAAGTAATGCTCAAAATTCTCCAAGCCAGACTTCAGCAATATGTAAACCGTGAATTTCCAGATGTTCAAGCTGGTTTTAGAACAGGCAGAGGAACCAGAGATCAAATTGCCAACATCTGCTGGATCATCGAAAAAGCGAGAGTTCCAGAAAAACATCTATTTCTGCTTTATTGACTATGCCACAGCCTTTGACTGTGTGGATCGCAATAAACTGTGGAAAATTCTGAAAGAGATGGGAATACCAGACCACCTAACCTGCCTCTTGAGAAATCTGTCTGCAGGTCAGGAAGCAACAGTTAGAACTGGACATGGAACAACAGACTGGTTCCAAATAGGAAAAGAAGTACATCAAGGCTGTATATTGTCATCCTGCTTATTTAACTTCTATGCAGAATACATCATGAGAAACGCTGGACTGGAAGAAGCACAAGCTGGAATCAAGATTTCAGGGAGAAATATCAATAACCTCAGATATGCAGATGACACCACCCTTATGGCAGAAAGTGAAGAGGAGCTAAAAAGCCTCTTGATGAAAGTGAAAGAGGAGAGTGAAAATGTTGGCTTAAAGCTCAACATTCAGAAAACGAAGATCATTACATCTGGTCCCATCACTTCATGGGAAATAGATGGGGAAATAGTAGGA
>NW_024074729.1:0-2928 GCF_014754425.2 Oryx dammah
TAAGTTAGATGGTCATGTAAAGATAACTCTGGGAAAATTGCATCAGAGCTGAAATCTAAATGACCAGAAGGAGCTAATAGTGTGAAGCTCTGGGAAAGCAACTCCCCAGTCAGAGGTGAAAGGAAAAGCAAAAATAAATTAATTAATTAAAAATGGACTTCCCCAGATGGCGGAGGAATAGGAAGGGAAGACCACTTTCTCCCTCACAAATTCCTCAAAAGATCATTTCAACGCAGAGCAAACTCCACAAAACAACCTCTGAATGCAGGCAGAGGACATCAGGCAACCAGAAAAGCAGACCATTATCTTCAAAAACAGGTAGGAAAAAATATAAAAGACGAGAAAAGAGACAAAGGAGGTGGGGAGGGAGCTCCGTCCCGGGAAGGGAAGCCCATCCCAGGAAGGGAATTCTAAGAAGAGAGGTTTCCAAACACAAGGAAACACTCTTCCTGCCGAGTCTGTGGCGAGCCTTGGAAACACAGAGGGCAACATAACAGGAAGGAAAAATGAATAAATAATTAAAACCAACAGATTACAAGCCCAACAGTAACTCCCCCAGCGGAAAAGCAGCGCAGACGCCTGCATCCGCCACTAGCAAGTGGGGGCAGGGCAGGGAAGCGCGGGAGGGCTGCCGTGCTTGGTAAGAAGCGGGCAGAAACGCCCCACGCGTAACCAGAGCGATCGAACTTGGGCGAGCAAACCAGACTGGGGGATAGCTACCACACGAAAAGCTGGAACATAAGACCCCGCCAGGACCGCGCACAGAACAAAGGACGGAACGGAAATAGCTGGATGCAGACCATCCCCCGCCGGGGACAGGGAGCCAGAGCCGTAACCGGTAAGGGCTGGAAAGGGGCAATCGCAGCCCCGGAGAGACTTTACCTAACAAACTGCAGGCAGGCGTCTTTGCTGAGACTTCAGGGGGTGCTGGACAGTCACCATCCGCCTCACAAGGAGTGCCAGCAGTACACCCAGAAAACTGAGCAGCAGAGACAGAGAAGGGGACAAGTCGCGGAGACCGCGCTCACCAAGGTCCTGAGCTGCTCAGACCTGGGAGGGTCACAGAGCGCAGTCCCAAACAAGTCTTTGCCTCTGAGGGCTACTTGGGCGTCAAACCTGAGCGGCTTGGACCGGGGAGGTGCGCGAAGCCTGGGGCCGGCCTCGGATGGTTCCTGGCTGAGCTCCGTGGAGCCGAAGTGGGTTGTGCGTCATGGGGGGAGACAGGTCCAGCGGGGTTGAGACGCTGTGTGCCCACGACAGTGCTATTTGTTTGCAGCATCCCCCCCTCCCCACAGCGCGACTGAACTAGTGAGCCTAAAAAAAAAAAAAAAAGTGTCCACCACCGCCCCCCTGTGTCAGGACGGAATTCAGACACTGAAGAGACCAGCAAACAGAAGCTAAACAGAGGGAAACGCCTTGGAAGTGACCAACACGGCCCATAACATCAGAGAAGGGCCAGATATATCTTCACTATTTTTACAATCATTCCTCTTTTTTTTTTCTTTTTTTTTCTAACTTTTTTTAAATTAAGTATTCTATTTCTCAACTTTTTATTTCTATAATTTACTATCACTTTTCAAAAAAAAAAAAAGACTCTACTTTTATAAGGCAAACACCATATATAGTCTTCGTGTGGTTGTTGTTGGTATTTCTTTTTTAATCTTGTGGGGGGTTTTTTCTTTTTTTTTTCTTATTATTTTTTCTTTTTTCTTTTTTTTTTCTTTCTTCCTTCTGCTTCTTCTCTTTAATATTGTATTTTTGAAAATCCAAACTCTACTCTAGGTTTTTAATCTTTGCTTTTCAGTTTTTGTTGTCAATCTTGTACATTTCAAAACCCAATTTTACCTGACAGTGAGATTACTGGCTTGACCACTCTCTCCTCCTTTTGGACTCTCCTTTTTCTCCCCCCGGTGGCCTCTGTCTCTTCCCCCCCCCCCCCCCCCCCATCTCTTCTATATCCAACTCTGTGATTCTCTGTGTGTTCTAGATGGTGGAGAACACCTAAGAAACTGATTACTGGCTGGACTTGTCTCTCTCCTTTTCATTCCTCTCTCTTACCCTCCTGGCCACCTCTGTCTACTTCCTCCCTCTCCTCTTCCCTGTATAACTCCGTGAATACCTCTGAGCGGTCCAGAATATGGAGCGCACATAAGGAAGTGACTATTGACTAGCCTGCTCTCTCCTCTTTTGATCTCACCGCATCTCATTCCAGTCACCTCTAACTACCCCCTCCCTCTTCTCTTCTCCATGTAACCCTGTGAACCTCTCTGGGTGTCCCTCAATGTGGAGAAACCTTTCATCTTTAACCTAGATGTTTTATCATCGGTGCTGTATAGACGGAGAAGTCTAGAGACCACTGTAAAAATAAAACCGAAAACCAGAAGCAGGAGGCTTAAGTCCAAAGCTTGAGAACATCAGAGAACTCCTGAATTCAGGGAACATTAAGCAATAGGAGCTCATCAAATGCCTCCATACCTACACTGAAACAAAGCTCCACCCAAGGGCCAACAAGTTCCAGAGCAAGACATATCACACAAATTCTCCAGCAACACAGGAACACACCCCTGAGCCTCAATATACAGGCAGTTCAAAGTTACTCCAAAACTTTAGACGTCTCATAACCCATTACTGGTCACTCCACTGCACTCCAGAGAGAAGAAGCCCAGCTCCACCCACCAGACCTCCAACACAAGCCTCCCTAACCAGGAAACCTTGACAAGCCACTGATATAACCCCACCCACAGTGAGGAAGCTCCACAATAAAGAGAACTCCACAAATTACCAGAATATAAAAAGGCCATTCCAAACGCAGCAATATAACCAAGATGAAGAGACAGAGGAATACCCAACAGGTAAAGGAGCAGGAGAAATGCCCACCAAACCAGACAAAAGAGGAAGAGATAGGGAATCTACCTGAGAAAGAATTCC
>NW_024074730.1:0-2927 GCF_014754425.2 Oryx dammah
GCTTTCTGCTGTGGTTGTAGGGGACAAAGGGTCATCTAAAGTGGTCTCTCTTTCACTTCATTTGTTCAATGGTGTTTAAACCTGCACTATAGGAAAGGTATTTGCTTAGGTCTGGGCAGAGGGAGCAAAAGGGATTCTAGCTCAACTCTAGATTTAGGTGTAGGAGATAGAAATTAAACAGTCTCACCAGTGAGTCTTAATGCCAGACTCTGGTAGGTACTACAAAGAAAAATTAGAGAGTGAGATGAGCAATTACCACTGAGACTAGACACCTGACTTTGTGGAGAGGGCAGGCGAGGAAGGCTTCTTTGGAGGACTCGTTCAAAATGAGCTTCTAAGTTAATTTGGAATTAAGTAGAGAATTAGTGAGGCGGGGGAGGGACAGAGACAAAGACGGAGAATGAGAAAGGGAAAAAGAGAGAAGAGGAAGAAAAAAGTGTTTGGCGAGACGGTGTTTCAAATTTCATGCCAAAGGGATAGAACTCGGATCTATGACATTTCAGAGACAGGAAAGAGTTTACTGGGTGGAGACACAAACAAGAGGTATAAGAAGGCGAAGTAAGTCTGAAAAGGTGGTGGAGGCCAGAAGGAAAGGTCTTTGTAGTGTTTTCTGACCTTGTTAAGGCCTATCACCTTAAAACCAAACTAGCGTGGCAGGCGGGTTCCTCTCCACTCGCACCACCGGGGAAACCCAAGCGTGGAAGCAGCAGACAGACGGTGGCCTCCAGAGACTGCTTACCGCTTTAAAGGGACGGTGCTACTCGCCACGCTTGACGGTATTTAGAACCAGAGAGGCTCATCGGGCAACACTTTCTGGCCTCTCGTCAAGGGTCTGGCAGAACCTATTTAAGGCAAGAAATGTAGACAGACATATCTCTGCACTTTCCCCAATTCCCAGATTATCTCCACTCTCTTGTCTTTCTCTTTTGGAGCACTTCAAGCCAGGAAAACTTCTCCCCTTCTGGAATCTATTCACTGGTAATCAGTTTTGATCTGTTTCAGACTTTTTAGGCTGTCCTCCTCCAGAGGTTCTGAGCCATCAGATCCCCAGAACCTGTATTTGTGAAAAGCGTTTTGTGTGACCGTGCATGTAACCAGGGTTGTGGTTGTGTTTTAGGTATCCATTGAGAAAGAAGTGTTCTTTTATCATCTTTCCCTTGGAGTGAAGCAAAAGAGAGAAAACTTTTTTCTCAGATCAAGGGAGCTTTCCTTAGTCATGTAGTAGTTAACTTTACAGCTTAATTTTTACCAAAATACCATTACTAGTTGTTTTAATTTTTGAAAGAACTAAATGGAATAACAGTGACAAGGTGTATGCATTGAACATTGAAATTTTGCCCCAAATATCAAATAGAAGACTTGATCCTATGCCAGTAGTACCAATATTTAAACACATTGCAAAGACAAGACTATTTTCTTAATTCTGTTTTTTCCCTTAGGTTTTTAAATTTTTGATTAAATGTCTGTATTGGAAAATGGATGGTGTATTGTCACGAACGTGAGTTTTGGATCCCAGTTACCTAGCTTTGACTCCCTCCTTGTCCTTCCCTATATACATGAGAAGACAAAGAAAACCCGTTTACAGCATCCTCATTTGTAAAAGAGAGATGATAGTAAAAGTACCTACCTAATAGGCTTGTTATTAAAATTAGATAATACTTTGGAAAACTCACTGTGGTTCCTAGCACAGTAATCCCTCAGTTAATGTTAGTTATACTCTTAGGAGACTGTGAGACTTTGTACTGAAACACAGAACACACTCTCATGGCTATTCCTCCATGACAAAGCAGGGAGATGGAACAGGCACTAGTGTTGACTGACGAACTGTAAGCTGCATGCTCCCTCTCAGGCAGTTTAGGTATGTCATCTGATTTCTTTGCAGCAGATTTGTGAGGTAAGAATCATTATTTATAGTTTTACAAACAGAGAACCTGTGGCTCAGTAAAGGAAAGTAACTGAGAGTCCTAGATCTGACAATTCATAGAGGCGCGTTTGTCTAATTTAAAAGTCATATGGTGTTTCCACAACTAAACGATGTTTGCTCTCTGGAGGAAGGAAGTATATCTAAGCCACCTCATGTTGAGGTTGGTTCCTAGATTATTTAATTGGAACGTATCTGACTGTTTTCATTAACTGTCAGCACTGTACTCAGGCAGTAAAGAATTCACCTGCAATGTGGAATACCCTGGTTCAACCCCTGGGTTGGGAAGATCCCCTGGAAAAGGAAATGGAAACCCTCTCCAGCTGGAGAATTTCATGGACAGAGGAGCCCAGCAAGCTCCATGGCTTGCAACCCCAAGTCCATCAGGTTGCAAAGAGTCCGATGTGACTGAGTGACACACACACACACACACACACACACAACTGGTGGAACCTAAATCATACTGGAACTTCCTCTGTAAGTTGATCTGGGAAGTATAGTTTTTATTTTTCCAGACTCTGTTGTACACTAGAGAAAGATCCAAATAGAGGTTGAGTGGATCAATCTGCTATTAATATATTCTTCAGTGGAGTTTTAAGTGCCACACCCTTTTCTTTCTCCTGCTTTTTCTCTTTTTTGTTGTTGCTTGTGTCTATAATTAGATATTGTTATGGTTTCTATTTGGCTATTACTCTGTTTTGAATGTATAAGCTGTTTACTAAAAAAATTTGTGGAGACAATCAGGGAGCATGGTCTAGGGCAGCTGCCAGTATCAATTTATGAACATTGTCTCGAAATATTTCTCACATAGTCACTGTGTCTTCTCTTGGGGCACATTCTCCTTCACTTGGACAAACAAGACAGAGAAATGCTATATATATATATAAAATCATTATAGTATATATATATTAAAATTCACAATTTGGAAAACCACTGATAGTGTGAATTTGTCTTTAGTTCTCTTATTGGCTGACTCTGTTATCTACTGTAAATATGAATATACTTT
>NW_024074731.1:0-2926 GCF_014754425.2 Oryx dammah
ACGGTTCCAATTCAAAAGATAGAGAAGCTCTGGTTCAGAGAAGTTAAAGGGCTTGCCCAAGATCATGCAGCCATTTAGTTGTTGGGGGCACAGGTGGCTGAGGTTAGGACACAAAAATCTGGATTTGAATCTAGCAAATGTTTTCATTAGGCACAAAATAGGAAACTGATTCCGTGCACCACCTGCCACCTGCCACAACACCTTCATGATCACAGAAGACAGTCGTCATCCACCAGTGGTACACCTTCCACTGGACCAGGGCTGGCATTCCAGTCAGCCTCCGTCAGCAATAGATGTTCAAAGAGATTAACCTGCCTACCTGCCTTCTATTGTATTGCCTCTTTTGTTTTCTCCTGGTCACCTGTCCACAAGATGGAGACGACACATGGCTTACATTCTAGAAAAGGTCTCAGGGATGACTTATTGAAAAGCTTTACCAGTTGCTTGGCACTATTTCACAATATGTACAAGTATATTACTGTCATTGTGACACATTGCACTGGAACACATTGTGTATTTTATACACATACACACACAGAGTCATAAAATAGGATTATAAATTATGTGTAAGAACAGAAGTATATGCCTTAAAATATTTATTTCATTGCCATTACAGACACATCTCATATTTATACTTTATAGAAACTAGAAAGAATGAATCTAATCTTTGATACTAGAGGATTACATGTTTCAGAAGGTCCTAAATCTTTTGTGCTTGCAGTATCAGGTTGAGGAAACTGGTCTTGATAATGCATGTGTTTTATTTATTTGTTTTGCACAGGCCAAGACCAGAGAACTGTCTTCCTTTTAGGAAGTATTTCCAAGGAATTTGATTTATGCCCAAGCAATAATTGTGATGCATGATTATTTTGCAAATAGGTAGTCCTGGTAGAATTTCTTTATACCTGATTTCTCAGTAACTACCTGGGGTTCTAAAAATTCGCTCTTGGTATATGTAATAGCATCTGATAATGTTATCCTTACCTCATTATGCAATAATTACATCTGTGGCTTTTGGTTTTGTTTTTAATTAGCTTCCACAATTCTCTTACAAATGACATGGGGCAACCAACACAGTTCACTTTCTATGATATAAAAAAGCATAAAGGATATAAAAAGCATCCAGAGTTAATTAGGGCACCATGAGTAAAATGTCAGTGGCTTGAGATGGATAGACTGGCTTGTATTTTATGTATTCTTATTCATCAGTTCCTATGACAGGGCTGTGCCCATGGCAGAGGAAACCTCATGGATATTTTCAAAGGCAGACACCTGCTTCAAGTGGTGCTACTGCATGATACTGACTTCGTGGCCTTTAGCCCTGTTTCGTTTACTTCACATCAGAGCCTTGCGCCACACTCGCTGTGGAAGTCTGGAAAGCCTGGAGGGGTTGGCACATGGTGATAGGCAGTATCAGAGAAAGAACCAGAGGAATAGAAGTGGGGCTTAACCCAGGCCCCGGTGGCCCATTTGAGGGGGAGTAAGGAGGGTGGAGGGCTGCCGTCATGTCTAAACTCATCTCACCCCCTGGACTGGGTCTGTGCAAGAGAAAGATTTAAAGTCACTTGCTTCAGATTTAAAATGTCACATCACTTTATATGAAAAAGCTGGGGAGGCCAAATGACATCTGGGCTACAGCAATTTTATATTCAAAATAAAAATTCATCAGGCATCTGTTGAGAACATGAGGCTCTGCGCCAGGGGATTGTTCTTGAGCTGAACATAATAATGCCTTAGTTGTAGATAATAACTATCTTGTTTCCTAACTAATTTGCTAATTCAGTTTTACCTCCTGGGCTTGAGACCTGTCACATTCCTGTTTAAGAACCTTCAGTGGCTCTTTTTTACTATCTAGGAGATCAATTCTAAATGCCTAGACTGGCATCAAAGACTTCCAGAGAAGTCCCCCAAATATACATCTTGCTGGGCTCTCTAGTGTTCCTCTTAAAGAACATTCCATTCCAATCTTTCTGGTGCCAAAAGTCAAGCTTTATACATTTCTACTTCTATGCCTTTCTCTCTCTCCCCTCTGCTCTCCACATCCTACCCACACAAACATAAAGCCTTAGCGTTCACTTCATACTCTTATTTCTTCTATATAAGCCTGACAGATCCTGGTCTTTGCACTGCAAGCCCCATGTGTTACTATCTTGAGTGTACAAAGACTCTGTGACTTCATACATGAAAGACCTACTTAGGAGCAATGGAGAGCGGAGGGCTAAATTGTGGTTTTCTGAGCCATCACCCCACTCTCCACATCCATACCTGGCTGCCTGCCTTCATGTGTAAGAAATACACAGGCCCACATGCTGCAGTCTCACTCACCGTGATGACCCAGGTAGATATTCCAAGACAGTTTACACAGCAAACAGTTCTGAGTACTGGTCAAGTGAGGAACCTCAATGAGAACTTTATATGAACCATCTCACGGGGACCCTCACAGCACCTTGTGAGGTTAGGGTTAGGGTTAGATAGGTTAGGGTTATGTATATCCTCAAGAAGATAGGTAATTCAGGCTCAGTGAGGTTAAATGACTCATCAGGGGTCACATAGCTAGAATGGAACCTGGAAGGGCACATGTGTTATTTCACATCCCTAGCAATCACTGGTAAGGGACCCCTTCCCCTAGTCGTTGAAGACCATTCCTGCAAGGGCACAGCTCTGGGAAAGTCTCCCCAAAGCTTGCATGGGTCCAGTTCGGCCGTGTCCTGCCAAAAGTCAGAGATTCAGAACAATTAGGAAGCTTGTGCATTCTCATTCACAGGTTGGACTATATGGCTTCAAGTCAACTTTACTGGAAGGATGATGACCAACAGATTGTCTCGTTCAGAATACCACTCTGTCTTCCCAAGGAAGGGAAGGCTTAAGGATGACGGCAAGCATGATGTCCTTGCAGGCTTCACACATCTATCAGACTGAATGGCCA
>NW_024074733.1:0-2925 GCF_014754425.2 Oryx dammah
GAGCGTTGGGTCTATAGGGTAACAGAGTTGGACACGACTGAGCACACCTGTATTTATACTCACAGTAGCACGTGCTCCAGTAGGTAAATGTTTGAGCACACATCCTTGCACCCAAATGTGCCATCACTGAGGATTCAGCCTGGCAAAATGCAGGAGGACACAAGTGTGCAGCCTCAGCCATTCACAAAGGCCATCGAGGTACTGTGGCCACCATGTGATTGCCCAAATTGCAAAACAACCCATGGTTAGCCTCTGAATAAAATGAAATATAGACTTCTCCAGGTTATACAGGAATTCCCGCCCTGGAAAACTTTAATTAAATTTATGTGACAACGTGCAGATAAGGGTCTCCACTCAGGTTATTATGAATAGGTTTGTACTTACTTAACTATCTGACAGAACACTTGAAAATGATTCAAGCCTAAAGTATGCGATGAAGCAGGCCCCCTCCCCATGTGTGCTGCTAAGTCACTTCAGTCGTGTCAGACTCTGTGAGAGCCCATAGACAGCAGCCCACCAGGCTCTGCCATCCCTGGATTCTCCAGGCAAGAACACTGAAGTGGGTTGCCATTTCCTTCTTCAATGCATGAAAGTGAAAAGTGAAAATGAAATCGCTCACTCGTATCCGACTCTCAGCGACCCCATGGACTGCAGCGTACCAGGCTCCTCTGTCCATGGGGTTTTCCAGGCAAGAGCACTAGAGTGGGGTGCCATTGCCTTCTCCCCCATGTGTAGTGACCCCCATATCATGACAATAGTAAAAAATCACACCCCTATAATTTTTCACAGTCACTCGTTCTTCTTCAAGAACTAGAGTCTCCTAGTCTAGGGTCACCCTCCCGTAGTGAGCCAGGAGGAGGTAGAGCTGACAGAGATGTCTCATATAAACTAAAGTGAAGATAAAGTGTCCATAATGTTAGGTAAAAGACGACCAGGACACCAAAAAAAAAAAAAAAGAAAGAAAGAAAGAAAGAAAAATCTAACAAGCTTTTTAATGACAAAACACTGTCGGGCAGAATTCCTGCATGCAAACGAGTCAGGTCAAGGAAGTCCACATCTGGGCCATGTTCCAAGCAGCTTAAATAAGTTTGTTGTGAGGGATGGTCAGGTTAATGGATGGGGATTTTGATAGGTCATCAGGCCGAGGTGTTACGGGCTGATAGGTCCTTCTACATGGCTGAAGTGGGGTGGCTTTAGCTGGCTAACTGTGCTGTCACTGGCCCCCAGGATCTGGAAGGCTCCTTCCTTAGGGACTTGCTCCACTGGCGGGGGAGGGAAGGGGTGGCCCTTCATGGCCCCCAGGGTCCGACCTTACACATAGTTGTGCAGATTTATCTCTGGGCTTTCTATTTTGTTCCACTGATCTATATTTCTGTGTTTGTGCCATTCACACCAGTCAGAATGCCTGCGATCCAAAAGTCTACAAACAATAAATCCTGGAGAGGGTGTGGAGAAAAGGGAACCCTCTTACACTATTGGTGGGAATGCAAACTAGTACAGCCACTATGGAGAACAGTGTGAAGATTCCTTAAAAAACTGGAAATAAAACTGCCTTATGACCCAGCAATCTCACTGCTGGGCATACACACCGAGGAAACCAGAATTGAAAGAGACACATGTGCCCAAGTGTTCATTGCAGCACTATATATAATAACCAGGACATGGAACAACCTAGAAGTCCATCAGCCGATGAAGGGATAAGAAAGCTGTGGTACATATGCACAATGGAGTATTACTCAGCCATTAAAAAGAATACATTTGAATCAGTTCTAATGAGGTAGATGAAACTGGAGCTGATTATACAGAGTGAAGTAAGGCATAAAGAAAAACACCAATACAACATACTAACACATAGACATGGAATTTAGAAAGATGGTAATGATAACCCTGTATGCGAGACAGCAAAAGAGACACAGAAGTATAGAACGGACTTTTGGACTCTGTGGGAGAGGGAGAGGGTGGGATGATTTGGGAGAAAGGCATTGAAACCTATAATATCATGTAAGAAATGAATTGCCTGTCTAGGTTTGATGCAGGATACAGGATGCTTGGGGCTGGTACACTGGGATGTCCCAGAGAGATGGTATGGGGCGGGAGGTGGGAGGGTGGTTCAGGATTAGGAACTCATGTACACCCGTAGTGGATTTGTGTCAATGTATGGCAAAACCAATACAGTATTGTAAAGTAAAATAAAGTAAACACAAAAGAGAGAGGGGGAGGGAGGGAGGGAGGGAGAGAGAAATCTAAGTAGATTTTAACATAAAAATGGAAATATTTGAAATTATTCTGAGATTCAAAAACAGTTTCAGAACTCCACCATTGGAGATAAACTTGGGCTGCAAAGAAACACCATTTCAAACTTCCAAGTAAAGCTAAAAAATATAATAAGAAATGTATATAAAACACTTGAAAATTTTCTGATCCTAAATCTAAGACTTCTTGTGAGCACTCAGAAACTGGAATGCCATGAACATGTTATTTAAAGTGCATATAACTGTTAGCAAATGTTTAATAATTCTCTGTTGTCTTAATATTAAAAATACCTTTCAAATATTTCAAATACAAAAAAAAAAAAAACACTAAAGTGAAGTGAAGTGGAGTCACTCAGTTGTGCCCGACTCTTTGTGACCCCATAGACTATACAATCCGTGCAATTCTCCAGGCCAGAATACTGGAGGGGGTGCACTTTTGAGGGGGTGGGCTTTCCCTTCTTCAGGGGATTTTCCCAAGCCCCGGGATCAAACCCAGGTCTCCCGCATTGCAGACAGATTCTATAGCAGCTGACCCACCAGACAATAGATAATATTTTGTGTTCTGCATAAAAGATGCAATATAGATAACTGCATTCAAAACAAAAGCCAGGTGTCTTAGGGGCTGTGCATAACCCCTCTTCTGTGCCTGGGAATCTGGCCCACTCTGTTTCTC
>NW_024074734.1:0-2925 GCF_014754425.2 Oryx dammah
TAAGGCCTATGAGTTCCTAATGAAAGCTGTGAGGTTTGTTTTGGTTCGCTGAGTGTTTTCCTAGTAGTGGCCTGGGGCAAGTGTTAAAACTAAAGATTATGTCAACTTGAGTGTACATTCTTAATTCTTACCTCTCGGGCAGTAGTGCTATCCAACAGAAATATTATGCAAGCCACATATATGATTTTAAATTTTCTAGTTATCACATATTAAAAAATAAATAGAAACATGAAATTAATTTTAATAATGCATTTGCATTAGTTAAAGAACATATTTAATTTTAATGTACTTAAAATAGACTATTTTACTTCAGTTCAGTTCAGTAACTCAGTCATGTCCGATTCTTTGCGATCCCATGGACTGGAGCACACCAGGCCTCCCTGTCCATCACCAACTCCTAGAGCTTGCCCAAACTCATGTCCATTGAGTCGGTGATGGCATCCAACCATCTCATCCTCTGTCATCCCCTTCTCCTCCTGCCTTCAATCTTTCCCAGCATCAGGGTCTTTTCCAATGAGTCAGTTCTTTGCATCAGGTGGCCAAAGTACTGGAGTTTCAGCTTCAGCATCAGTCCTTCCAATGAATATTCAGGACTGATTTCCTTTAGGAAGGACTGGTTCGATCTCCTTGCTGTCCAAGGATCTCTCCAGAGTCTTCTCCAATGCCACAGTTGAAAAGCATCGATTCTTTGATGCTCAGCTTTCTTTATAGTCCAACTCTCAATCCGTACATAATTACTGGAAATAATGGGATTAACTGGTTCTTATTTGGAAGACCTAACGGATTCACCCCTAACTGCACTCAGCATAACATGGGGGTGCAGACCTGTGCTATGACAGCTGAGACTGAGCCAGTGAAATGTTTCTCTTAGAGCCAGGGCCCGCTCCTCCCAGGGGGGTCACTCTGGGTTTGTGACCAGCAGGGGTGGCCTGTCTGTATTGTATTTGTGGTATCTGGTTGAAGTGTCCCCTCTACAAACCTGACCCCAGCAATATCACAGAAGAGGGGCAGGCCAAGATTGTCTGGGTCCTGCGGGGTGTGTTGGAGAGGAGTGTATGGTCAGGCCCCCCCAAGATGCCTGTTGTCTTGCTGTCTGTCCCTCCCCTGCCCGACCAGTGCCTGCTTCGCCTGCACCCTACGCACACGACTCACCCTCCTAGTACTTTCCCCAGACCTCAGCTGGTGATTATGCTTATCAAAGGGGTTATGAGGAGAGGGGCCCCCTACTGGTTTCCCTGGTAACTAATGAGCCCACCTGATGTCAATTTTGGCTCTAACGGGCACCCTTCCCCTCTCCCGAGGAGTGAAGCCTGCCACCATGCCCTGCCTCCCATCACCCCACACGGTGGGGTGTTCCCCCAGGACCTTGCTTCAGACAGGTAGGCTCCCCCATCCATTAAACCATGATGTCTCCGTCGTGCACTCGGGGCTCTTTCTTTGGTCTTGAAGCTGGGTACATTTAGGGATTATAGGCCTGCAGGGTGCAGCCCAACACCACCCCAAAGCCCTCCCATTCCATCCCCACCCCTAGCTTGTAAAACATCTTTTGGTTCATACTTCCCCTCTTTGTGAAATCAGTATGTGTAGGCGCTTCCTTTTTTTTCAGAAGAGCTGCAACAAGTCCCTGTGAGGGTTCAGAAGGCAGCTCCTCAGCAGCCACACCCCCTCGAACATGTACTTTGTTCCATGTACAGTTCTCATGGTTGCTTCTTGACCGGGTTTCTCAGGAGACAGGTAAGGTGGTCTTGGTATTCCCATGTCTTCAAGAATTTTCCAGTTTGTTGTGATCCACACAGGTAAAGGCTTTAGCATAGTCAATGAAGCAGATGTTTTTCTAGAATTCCCTTGCTTTCTCTATGATCCAACAGATGTTGGCAATTTGATTTCTGGTTCCTCTGCCTTGGATCTCTGGTTCCTCTTCCTCCAGCTTGTACATCTGGAATTCTCAGTTCAAATAGTGCTGAAGCCCAGCTTGAAGGATTTTGAGCATAACCTTACTAGCATGTGAAATAAGCACAATTATACAGGAGTTTGAACATTCTTTGGCATTGCCCTTCTTTGCAATTGGAATGAAAACTGACCTTTTCCAGTCCTGTGGCCACTGCTGAGCTTTCCAAATTTGCTGACATATTGAGTGCAGCACTTTAACAGCAGCACCTTTTAGGATTTTAGCTAGCTCAGCTGGAATTCCATCACCTCCACTAGCTTTGTTCATAGTAATGCTTCCTAAGGCCTACAAGATTTCATACTCCAAGATACCTGGCTCTTAGGTGAATGACCACACCGTTGTGGTTGTCTGGACGGTTAAGACCCTTTTTGTACTATTCTTCTGTGTAGTCTTGCCAGCTCTTGTTAATCTCTTCTGCTTCTGTTAGTTCCTTACCGTTTTTGTCCTTTATAGTGCCCATTCTTGCATGAAATGTTCCCTCGATAGCTCCAGTTTTCTTGAAGAGATGTCTAGTCTCTCCCATTTTCTTGCTTTCCTCTACTCCTTTGCATTGTTCATTGAAGAAGGCCTTCTTATCTATTCGTGCTCTTCTCTGGAACTGTATCACCATGTGATTAAATTAAGCGTGGTCTTTGACCCCTACATAGGCACAGGGCACCATGAGACCTCTAAGGAGGAGTGTCCGTCTCAACCAGTAAGCATGGGCAGGGAAGGAGGAGGACTTTCTGAAAGAAGGGGCATGAGCCTCAGCTGTATCCTAAAGGAAGAGGAGGCCAAGAGGAGGAGGAATGGTATTCCAGGTCCAGGAAACAGGAGGAGCAAGGCCTGGAGGCTCCTGTATGCAAGAATTTAAGAAGCGGTATATTTCAGTCAGAGCATCAAGAGACATAGAGAAGGTTAGAGGAAAAGTTGGAGAAGGAAATGGCAACTGATTCCATTATTCTTGCCTAGGGAATCCCATGGACAGAGGAGCCTGG
>NW_024074735.1:0-2923 GCF_014754425.2 Oryx dammah
AATAAAGGCAGGGTCCAGCCATCCCGAGTTCTGGGAGTGAGATGTGGGCTCAAGTGTGTTGGTGGTGGCATTGAACTGGTGCTGAACTCAGCAAAATTCAGTTCAGGGACCGCGATGTCAGCCCAGGAGGGATTGTGTGGGGCTAGAAGGTCAGGACCCAGTCTGGATCAGTAGAGGGACTGAAATGTGTGCTCTGGAATATTTGTCGAGGGCTTGGTCAAGTACAGGGCCCAGCTTGGTTCAGTGCAGGGACCGTATGTGGGCTCACACAAGTCTCTCGGAGTCTGAACAAGTGCAGCACCAGCCTGGGTCAGTGAAGGGACCTAGATGTGGTCTCAGGAGTCGTTTTCAGGGTCTTGAACAAGCATAGGATCCAGCTTGGTTCCTTTCAGGGACACAGATGTGCACTAAGGAGTGTTGCAGGTACCTTGCACAAGGACAGGACCCAGCCTGATTCAGTGCACGGACCTAGAGGTGGGCCCAGGAGTATTTTTCGGACAACAGACAGGCGCTAAGGAGTGTTTGCTGGATGTTGAACCACTGCAAGATTCATCCTGGTTGACTGCAGGGATCTAGTGTCCTAGGGCTCAGGAGTGTTTGTCGGGGTCTTGCTCAAAGGCATGACCCAGACTTCTTGAGCGCAGCGAGTGGGATGTGGGAACACCTGTGTTTCCTGGGGGACTGAACAATGGCGGTATACACCGTAGTTCCAAGGCATGTAGCTACTTGTCGGCTCAGGATTGCTTGCTGGTGTCTCGGATAAGGCCGGGAATTAGCATGAGAGTCAGATACAAGCTCAGCTATGTTGGTTGGGGCCTTGAATAAATGCTGGTCTCAGCCTGGTGCATGGCAGAGACGGAGATGCTGGCGCAGGAGTGTTTCTTGGAAGCGTAAACAAAGGCAGGACCAAGGATGGTTCAGTGCCGGAACCGAGATGTGAGATCAGGAGAGTCTGTCGGGCCTTGAAGAAAGGCAAAGCCCCGCCGGGTTCAGGACAGGGCCCATGATGTGGGCTTAGGAGCATTTGCTGTTTTGCAACACGGGAAACTCCCAAAATGCTTCAGTGCCAGGCTCAAAATATTGGCTCAAGCCTGTTATTAGGGCTCATGAAAATGAGCTGTGCTTAGCCTCATGCAGTGCATGACCCGACATTTGGGTTCAGGCTTTCCTCTCTTTGCCTGCATATGGGAAGAAGCTAGCCTGGTTCAGTGCAGGAACCGAGAGGTGGGCTCCTATTTATTTGTCGTGGCCTTGAAGAAGGGTAGGACGCAGCCTGCTCAGTGTAAGCACCAAAATGAGTCTCAGGAGGATTTGTCAGGGAGGATGAAGTGCAGGACCCACCCTGGTTCAGTGCAGAGACCGGGAGGGGGACTCAAGAGTGTTTGAAAGTGTCTTGCACAGGCCTGGACCCAGCCTGGTTCAGTACAGGTCCTTAGATGTCGATTCAGGAGTATCCATTGAGAGGTTTCAGGATGGGCAGAATGTACCTGCTTCAGTACAGGGACCAAGATGCGGGCTCACGGGTATTTACCGTGGACTTGAACAAGGGTAGGATAGAGCATAGTACACATAGGGATTGAAATGTGGGCTGGGAGTGTTTGCTGGGGTCTTGCACAAAGGCATGTCCAGCCTTGTTCAGTGCAGCGAGTACTATGCAGGATAGAGAGTGTGTCCGGCGGACCTACCAAGGCCAGAACAAAACCTATTTCAGAGGCATGGAGCGAGTTGTGGGCCTAGGATTGTAAGTCGGTGGGTTGAATATGGCCTGAGAGTCAGAGAGAGGCTCAGCAGTGTTGGATGGCACCTTCAATAAGTGCAGGACCCATCCTAGGTCAGTGCAGAGACAACGTTATGGGCTCAGGAGTGTTTGTCAGGGCTTGAATAAAGGCAGAGTCCAGCCTGCTTGAGGTCTGAGAGTGAGATGTAGGCTCAAGAGTGTTGATGGTGGCATGGAACCTGTGCGGGACTCAGCAGAATTCAGTTCAGGGACCGCGATGTGGGCCGAGGAGTGACTGTCTGATGCTTGAAGAAGGGCAGGACCCAGTCTGGATCAGTAGATGGACCGAAATGTGGGCTCCGGGATATTTGTCAAGGGCTTGTGCAAGTACAGGGGCCCCCACCCCGGGTTCAGTGCAGGGACTGTAGGTAGGCTCGAGTGTCCTCGGGGTCTGAACAAGTGCAGGACCAGCTTGGGTCAGTGAAGGGACGTAGATGTGGGCTCCAGAGGCATTTTCAGGGGCATGAAGAAGTGCAGGATCCAGCTTGGTTGCGTTCAGGGACACAGAGGTGCACTAAGGAGTGTTGTAGGTGTCTTGCGCAAGGGCAGGACCCAACCTGATTCAGTGCACGAACCAAGAAGTGGGCCCAGGAGTATTTTTCAGAAGCTTGGACAACAGACGGGTGCTGAGGAGTGTTTTCTGGAGGCTTTAACCAATGTAAGATTTGGCCTGGTTGACTGCAGGGACCTAGTCTCCTCGGGCTCAGGAGTGTTTGTCGGGGTCTTGCTCACGGGTATGACCCCGTCGTCTTGAGTGCAGCGAGAGGGATTTGGGATCACCCGTGTTTCCTGAGGGACTGAAGAATAGTGGGACACACCATAGTTCCAAGGCATGGAACTATTTGTCGGCTCAGGATTGCTTGCCAGTGGCTCAAACAGGGACGGGAACTAGCATGAGAGTCAGATATAGGCTCAGCTATGTTTGCTGGGGCTTTTAATAAGTGCAGGACCCAGCCTGGTTCAAGGAACGGACGGAGATGTGGGCGCAGGAGTGTTTCTCGGGGCGTAAAAAAAGGCAGGACCCAGAATGGTTCAGGGCAGGAACCGAGAGCTGAGCTCAGCAGTGTTTGTTGGGGGCTTGAGCAAAGGCAGGGCCCCGCCGGGTTCAGTGCAGGGCCCATAATGTAGGCTCAGGAGCATTTGCTG
>NW_024074736.1:0-710 GCF_014754425.2 Oryx dammah
GGCTGGATGCGAGAAAACCCACTGACTCCTGGGATATGTGGTGACACGTCCCACCAATAGGAATCCTCCGTGTGACCCTCACTCCTGCTCACATCAGGCTTCACTTTACTGACGTGGGAACGAAAGATTCTCTTTGAAACTACGTTTGACCAAATTCATTCACAGCTGGACTTAGATAGAGAAATTCTTTACCAGTTCTTTCATCAGGGTCCTCTCAAACATGCCTCCCTCCAAATTCTCCTGGCATCTCTCCAGGTGGAAATTGTTCACAACTTTTAAAAAATTTATTGAAGTATAGTTGATTTACAATAATGTGTTAGCTTCAGGTATATAGTATAGTCATTCAGTTATTTTTTTCTGATTATATTCCATTACAGGTTACTACAAGATGCTGAATAAAATTTCCTGTGCTTTACAGTAAATCTTTGTTGCATACCTATTTGACAAATAGTTCAGTTCAGTTCAGTTCAGTCGCTCAGTCGTGTCCGACTCTTTGAGACCCCATGAATCGCAGCACACCAGGCCTCCCTGTCCATCACCAATTCCCGGAGTTCACTCAGACTAACATCCATTGAGTCAATGATGCCATCTAGCCATCTCATCCTCGGTCGTCCCCTTCTCCTCCTGCCCCCAATCCCTTCCAGCATCAGAGTCTTTTCCAATGAGTCAAATCTTCGCATGAGGTGGCCAAAGTACTGGAGTTTCAGCTT
>NW_024074736.1:810-1872 GCF_014754425.2 Oryx dammah
TTCGCATGAGGTGGCCAAAGTACTGGAGTTTCAGCTTGAGCATCATTCCCTCCAAAGAAATCCCAGGGCTGATCTCCTTCAGAATGGACTGGTTGGATCTCCTTGCAGTCCAAGGGACTCTCAAGAGTCTTCTCCAGCACCACAGTTCAAAAGCATCAATTCTTCGGCGCTCAGCTTTCTTCACAGTCCAACTCTCACATCCATACATGACTACTGGAAAAACCATAGCTTTGACTAGACGGACCTTAGTTGGCAAAGTAATGTCTCTGCTTTTGAATATGCTGTCTAGCTTGGTCATAAGTTTTCTTCCAAGGAGTAAGTGTCTTTTAATTTCATGGCTGCAATCACCATCTGCAGTGATTTGGGAGCCCCAAAAATAAAGTCTGACACTGTTTCCACTGTTTCTCCATCTATTTCCCATGGAGTGATGGGAACGGACGCCATGATCTTTGTTTTCTGAATGTTGAGCTTTAAGCCAACTTTTTCACTCTCCTCTTTTACTTTCATCAAGAGGCTTTTTAGTTCCTCTTCACTTTCTGCCATAAGGGTGGTGTCATCTGCATATCTGAGGTTACTGATATATTTCCCAGCAATCGTGATTCCAGCTTGTGTTTCTTCCAGTCCAACGTTTCTCATGATGTACTCTGCATATAAGTTGAATAAGCAGGGTGACAATATACAGCCTTGACGTACTCCTTTTCCTATTTGGAACCAGTCTGTTGTTCCATGTCCAGTTCTAACTGTTGCTTCTTGGCCTGCATACAGATTTCTCAAGAGGCAGGTCAGGTGGTCTGGTATTCCCATCTCTCTCAGAATTGTCCACAGTTTATTGTGATCCACACAGTCAAAGGCTTTGGCATAGTCAATAAAACAGAAATAGATGTTTTTCTGTAACTCTCTTGCTTTTTTCATGATCCAGCAGATGTTGACAATTTGATCTCTGGTTCCTCTGCCTTTTCTAAAACCAGCTTGAACATCAGGAAGTTCACGGTTCACTTATTGCTGAAACCAAGCTTGGAGAATTTTGAGCATTACTTTTCTAGCGTGTGAGATGAGTGCAAT
>NW_024074736.1:1972-2923 GCF_014754425.2 Oryx dammah
AGCTTGAACATCTGGAAGTTTGTGGTTCACATACTGTTGAAGCCTGGTTTGGCAATTTTGAGCATTACTAGCATGTGAGATGGCACAATTCTGTGATATTTGAGCATTCTTTGGCATTGCCTTTCTTTGGGATTGGAATGAAAACCAACCTTTTCCAGTCCTGTGGTCACTGCTGAGTTTTCCAAATTTGCTGGCATATTGAGTGCAGCACTTTCACAGCATCATCTTTCAGGATTTGAAATAGCTCTACTGGAATTCCATCACCTCCACTAGCTTTGTTCGTAGCGATGCTTTCTAAGGCCCACTTGACTTCACATTCCAAGATGTCTGGTTCTAGATTAGTGATCACACCATCGTGATTATCCAGGTCGTGAAGATCCTTTTTGTACAGTTCTTCTGTGTATTCTTGCCATCTCTTCTTAATATCTTCTGCTTCTGTTACGTCCATGCAATTTCTATCCTTTATTGAGCCCATCTTTGCATGAAATGTTCCCTTGATATCTCTAATTTTCTTGAAGAGATCTCTAGTCTTTCCCATTCTGTTGTTTTCCTCTATTTCTTGGCATTGATTGCTGAAGAAGGCTTTCTTATCTCTTCTTGCTATTCTTTGGAACTCTGCATTCAGATGCTTATATCTTTTCTTTTCTCCTTTGTTTTTCGCTTTTCTTTTCACAGCTATTTGTATGGCTTCCCCAGACAGCCATTTTGATTTTTTGCATTTCTTTTCCATGGGGATGGTCTTGATCCCTGTCTCCTGTACATTGTCATGAACCTCATTCCATAGTTCATCAGGCACTCTATCTATCAGATCTAGGTCCTTAAATTTATTTATCACTTCCACTGCATAATCATAAGGGATTTGATTTATGTCATACCTGAATGGTCTAGCGGTTTTCCCTGCTTCCTTCAATTTCAGTCTGAATTTGGCAATAAGGAGTTTATGATCTGAGC
>NW_024074738.1:0-2920 GCF_014754425.2 Oryx dammah
GGGATTTGAAATAGCTCAACTGGAATTCCATCACCTCTGCTAGCTTTGTTCATAATGAGGCTTTCTAAGGCCCACTTGACTTTACATTCCAGGATATCTGGCTCTAGGTGAGTGATCATACCATCGTGATTATCTGGGTAGTGAAGATATTTTTTGTACAGTTCTGTGTATTCTTGCCACCTCTTCTTAATATCTTCTGCTTCTGTTAGGTCCATACTATTTCTGTCCTTTATCGAGCCCATCTTTGCTTGAAATGTTCCCTTGCTGCTGCTAAGTCACTTCAGTCATGTCCGACTCTGCGACCCCATAGATGACAGCCGATCAGGCTCCACCATCCCTGGGATTCTCCAGGCAAGAACACTGGAGTGGGTTGCCATTTCCTTCTCCAATGCATGAATTTGAAAAGTGAAAGTGAAGTTGCTCAGTTGTGTCCGACTCTTAGCGACCCCATGGACTACAGCCTACCAGGCTCCTCCATCCATGTTCCCTTGGTATCTCTAATTTTCTTGAAGAGATCTCTAGTCTTTCCCATTCTGCTGTTTTCCTCTATTTCTTTGCATTGATCACTGAGGAAGGTTTTCTTATCTCTCCTTGCTATTCTGTGGAACTCTGCATTCAGATGCTTATATCTTTCCTTTTCTCCTTTCTTTTCGCTTCTCTTCTTCTCACAGCTATTTGTATAGAGGACAGTATACCAAATAGTAAAACATATGATAAAGTTACAGTAATTAAAACAACCTGGTACTGGTATATAAACAAACAGACCACTGGAAAAGAGAGTTCAGAAATAGATCCAAGCCTATACGGGTATTAAGTTTATGAAATGTGGAATTACCATTCATTCAGTGGAAAAATGATGAATTAGTAAGCAAATGATGTTGTGGCAGTGAATTAGCCATTTGGAATAAATAAACCTTAATCACCATCTTCTTATATCAAAAATAAATTACATCAAAAATTTAAACTTGAAAAATCAAACCATAAAAATAATCATTGAGGAATTAGTTTATAATAACTATTCAATGTTTATAATAGTTATGAAAATATGGATTGAGATAATATCAAGATCTGTTTTGTCTTTCACATCAAAATTTGAAAAATATTGTACAGTGGTGCAATAGATATTTTCATACCTGTGGGACTGCAAATTAATGAAAGCTTTTTAAAGAGAACTTTGACAATTTTACCTCAGCAATTCCAAGTCTAAGCATTTAACTTTCAGATGTATTTGCATACTGTGTAAATGTGTATGTAGAAGAATGTTTATTTTTGCATTGTTAGTAAAACCAAGAAAACTAAAAAGCAAACAATTTAAATGTCCATACTACATGACTGGTAAATAAAATAAGGCAAATCTCTACAATGGAATGCTATTTTACCATAAAAATTGTATATGGTAATAAGCAATAGAATTTAAGTTTTACTAACAGAGAAATGAAAGATACAGATGTGCAGAGCATGTTATATCCATGTGATTTAAGTATATGCAAGCATACCTTGTTTTACTGAGCTTTGTCTACTGTGCTTCATAGATAACTGTTTTTTCCTAAATTGAAGGTTTGTGGTACAGCAAGTCTATCGATGCCATTTTTTTTCAACAGCACTTTCTCACTTCAGGTCTCTGTATCACATTTTTGATAATTCTCACAATATTTCAAATTTTTTAATTATTATTGTATTTGTTACAGTGACCTGTGATCAGTGATCTTTGATATTACTAACTGCAAAAATATTACAACTTGACGAAGGCTCAAATGATGATAAGCAGTTTTTAGCAACAAAGTATTTGAAAATTAAGTTATGTACATTTTTAAAGACAATTCTATTGCACATTTAATAAACTACATTATAGTGTAAAAATAACTTTCATGTGCATAGGGAAAAGAAAAAAAATTCCTGTGACTTGCTCTGTTTCAATATTCATTTTTTGCAGTGGTCTGGAAATGAACCTGCAACATCTCCTAGGTATGCCTGTATGTCATTGCATGCGTACATGCTAAGTTACTTCAGTTGTAACCAGTTCTTTGCAATCTTATGGACTGTAGCCCACCAGTCTCCTCTTTCCATGGGATTCTCCAGGCAAGAATACTGGAGTGGGTTGCCATGCCCTCCTCCAGGGGCTCTTCTGACCCAGAGATCGAACCACCATCTCTTATGTCTCCTGCACTGGCAGGCAGGTTCTTTAACACTAGCACCATCTGAGAAGCCCCTGTATCTCACTGTTGTTCAGTTGCTCAGTTGTGTCTGACTCTTTGCAACCCCAGGGACTGCAGCACGCCAGGCTTCCCTGTCCCTCACTGTCTCTTGGAGTTTACTCAAATCTTATGTCCATTGAGTCAATGATGCCGTCCAACTATCCATCCTCTGCCATCCCCCTTCCTCCTGCCCTCAATTTTTCCCAGCATCAGGGTCTTTTCCAATGAGTTGGCTCTTTGCATCAGGTGGCCAAAGTATTGGAGTTTCAGCTTCAACATCAGTCCTTCCAATGAATATTCAGGGCTGATTTCCTTTAGGATTGACTGATTTGATCTCCTTGCTGTCCAAGGGATTCTCAAGAGTCTTTTCTATCACCACAGTTCGAAAGCATCAATTCTATGGTGCTCAGCCTTCTTTATGGTCCAATTCTCACATCTGTACATGACTATCATACTACGAAAACTATGGCTTTGACTCTAGAGACTTTCATTGGCAAAGCGATGTCCGTGCTTTTTAACACACTGTCTAGGTTTGTTATAGCTTTTCTTCCAAGGAGCAAAAGTTTTTTTTTTTTTTTTTTTTTTTTTTTTTTTTTAATTTCACGGCTGCAGTCACCATCTGCAGTGATTTTGGAGCCCCCCCAAATAGTTTCTCAAGGTTTCATTTAAGAAGGCCTTCTTATCTCTCTTTGTTCTTCTCTGAAACTCTGCATTCAGATGAGTAT